>NW_023494792.1:60183210-60453210 GCF_904425465.1 Colossoma macropomum | reverse complement strand
TAATGTCAACATAAAGGTACGTAGCATGCACTAATGTCAACATAAAGGCACGTAGCACACACTAATGTCAACATAAAGGCACGTAGCACACGCTAATATCAACATAAAGTCATGTAACACACGCTAATGTCATCATAAAGGTATGTAACGCTAATGTCATCATAAAGGTACGTAACATGCGCTAATGTAACAAAAAGGCACGTAGCACACGCTAAGGTCAACATAAAGGTACGTAGCACACGCTAATGTCAACATAAAGGCACGTAGCACACGCTAATGTAACATAAAGGCACGTAACACACTAATGTCAACATAAACATACGTAACATGCGCTACTGTAACAAAGATACATAGCACACGCTAATGTCAACATAAAGGCACGTAGCACACGCTAATGTCAACATAAAGACACGTAACACACGCTAATGTCAACATAAACATACGTAACGTGCTAGTGTAACATAAAGATACGTAGCACACACTAATGTCATCATAAAGGCAGGTAGCACACGCTAGTGTCAACATAAAGGTACGTAACACGTGATAATGTAACATAAAGGCACGTAATGCACTAATGTCAACATAAAAGCACGTAACACACGCTAATGTCAACATAAACATACGTAACACACTCTAATGTCAACATAAAGGTACATAACACACACTAATGTCAACATAAACATACGTAACACGCGCTAATGTCAACATAAAGGCATGTAACACACACTAATGTCAACATAAAGATACGTAGCACATGCTAATGTCAACATAAACATACGTAACACGTGCTCATGTCAACATGAAGGCACGTAGCACACACTAATGTCAACATAAAGGCACGTAGCACACGCTAATATCAACATAAAGTCATGTAACACACACTAAAGTCAACATAAAGGCACGTAGCACGCGCTAATATCAACATAAAGTCATGTAACACACACTAAAGTCAACATAAAGGCACGTAGCACACGCTAATATCAACATAAAGTCATGTAACACACGCTAATGTCAACATAAAGGCACGTAGCACGCGATAATGTCAACATAAAGATACGTAGCACACGCTAATGTCAACATAAAGGCAAGTAGCACACACTAATGTCAACATAAAGGTACGTAGCACACGCTAATGTCAACATAAAGGTATGTAGCACATGCTAATATCAACATAAAGTCATGTAACACACGCTAATGTCAACATAAAGGTACGTAGCACACGCTAATGTCAACATTAAGTCATGTAACACACACTAATGTCAACATAAAGGCACATAGCACGCGATAATGTCAACATAAAGGCATGTATGCGCTAATCAAACATAAAGGTACGTAACACGCTAATGTCAACATGAGGGCATGTAGCACGCGCTAATGTAACATAAAGGCATGTAGCACGCGCTAATGTCAACATAAAGATACATAGCACACGCTAATGTCAACATAAAGGTAAGGTTTTTTGTTGTTTTTTTTTTTTATAAATTATTTAATTCCTAAATGTGTTCTAAACACTAATGTAGGCCAAAAATGGCTATTATAATATGAATACACTGTGTGAATATTTATTTTTGTATGGTATAAAGATACATGGCACATGCTAATGTTAACATAAAAGGTATGGCTTATCATTATTCATAGTTTATAAAGGTATCCTTATCTTTACATAAAGTTATGGTACAGGCTAAAGTCAACGTAAAGGTATGACACATCCGTATGTTCATGTAAAGGTTCATGGCACAAAATAAGATTAACATAAAGGTACATAGCTCATGCTTATGTTAAAGGGAAACTCCACAGATTAAAAAAAATTCTACATTATGAAATGAGATGTAAACAGAGTGGTTCAGAGTGGTTTGGTGTGAAACGCTCTGTTCTAGAGAAACTTACAGAGTCAGAACTGTTCACAGTGGTGGTGATAGGAACCAGACGTCCACCTCTAAAAGCTCCTCACAGAAAGTTACTACATGAAATGGTTATGAATTCACTGCTTGATGTCTGAGACTCGGTTTAACAATAGTTTTGTGGTAAAGTTTTGGCTAAAAATGTATTTTAAATCATTTGTTTCAATCCTCTTATGGCAGAGAAGTACATGTCTATATTGGTGCTGTAGTCATGGCGACGTCTGGTTCCTATCACCACCACTGTAAAGAGATCAGTCAGTAAGTTTCTCTACAATGAAGTATTTCACATCAAACCGCTCTGAATGACTCTGTTTACATCTCAACCACTGAATTAAGCAGACATTTTGAAAAAATGGTGGAGTTCATAAAGGTAAAGCATGGATCTGGACTGGCAGCAAACTGTGTCAGGTCAGCCAGCTATGCTTAGATACACACATACGGTGATGCGCGCACACACACACACACACACACACACCCCTTCCGGTGTTTGTCCATCAAAGACGGCACTGAGCGATGAAGAGCGAGGTGCTCCGGCCGGCGCTGTTTATCACTGAGTAAACAGACGAGCTGCGAGCCAGGATGGATCACAAGTGGACCGCAAGCACACACACATGCACACACTGGACACACTCCGCAAACATGTACAGTGTGTGATACAGACAGTGCATGAGAAAATATTTATAATAAAATATTAATTATATTTATACCTATTTATCTGGGCGGTGAGCATTCAGCAAACAATCAAGCACGTGCTTTGAAAAAGACTAACACTAAAGCTAAAATGTGTACGATCTGGGGATTTGGCGGCCTCTCTGGTGGAAATGTGTAACTGCATGCAAGAACATTTTGTAACATAAAATGTATTTATTGCGACTTATTTACTTTTTTATTCACATTGCTGATTTTACTATTATCACTGTTATTTCCATTACTATTTACCTTTTGTTTTTTTTTGTTATTATTTAATTGCTTTTTGTTTATTATTTCGAAGTGCTTCACAGACAAAAAGAGGCATTAAATATTGTATAAAAATAAAATATTACACAAAACCATCAAAACAACAATAATATGGTAAGAACTTCCTTTCAAAAAGACTAACATTAAAGCTAAACTGTGTAAGATTTGGGGATTTGCATGCAATAACATATTGTAATATAAAATGTATTTATTGGCACTTATTTACTTTTTCATTCTTATTGCTGATTTTACTATTATCACTGTCATTCCCATTACTAGTTGCCTTTTGTTACTTATTATCATTTTATTGCTTTTTTTGTTTATTATTTTGTAGGTTACCATATAATTGTTGTAATGTTTTTGTATAATATTTAATTTTTATACTATATTTATTGCCTCTTTTTGTCTGCAAAGCACTTTGAGCTGTATTATATGTATGAAAGGTGTTAAATAAATAATACAAAATTTATTATTATTAGTTCTGCTTCTTGTTAATTATTTTGTATGTTACCATATAATTGTTGTTTTTATGTTTTTGTATATTTTATTTTTATAAAATATTTATTGCCTTTTTTTTGTCTGCAAAGCATTTTGTGCTGCATTATATGTTTGAAAGGTGTTAAACAAATATAAAATTTATTATCATTTTATTCTTCTTGTTTATTATTTTGTTACCATATTATTGTTGTTTTGATGTTTTTGTATAATTTTTTTTATTACATTTTTTTGTCTGTGAAGCGCTTTGAGCTGCATTATATGTATGAAAGGTGTTATACAAATAATACAAAATGTATTATTATTATAGAATTCTTCCTACCATCTCACAAAATATCAATATTTCTCTAAAAAAACAAGAAATGTTTACACTTTACTGTATATATTTTAATGCTTTTGCAAGTAAAAAACACTGTCTAGTTCCATTTTAAAGAGATTTCTTGGCTTTTGTACAGTGCTGTATATTGCGGGTCGCTCTATGCGTGACCTGTTAGTCTGTAACTAAGGATGAATGGATCAGTGTTTCTCAGAAAGACCTTCAAATCTACTCGTGTGTTTTTTCTTGACTCCATCTCTGCATTATACAGTGCTATAACTCATAAACTGTGGCGATTGAGGCGGTGGAGATGGAAGCACATTGTTAGCAGCAGCATGTCCTTGCCTGCCTGATAACGCAACACAATAATACGGCATGTGGACGTGAGAATGAAGAGACCAAGACAGGCCTCGTTACCATTCTGAACTTCAGAACAGGCCACTGAGCCGAAGATTATACAATTATACGCTGAGCTTCCAGCCTACAAGGTAAACCGACCTTGTTTCTACATTAGCTGGCCATTTTATCGGAAACGCCAACCACCTAGCTCAGGGCTCGGAATCAGAATCAAGGTTTATTGGCCAGTTTTGCTTACACATACAAGGGATTTGGTTTTGGTTACAGGAGCTCACAGTGCACAGTATCAGACAGACATTTACATGTAGTAAATAAAATGAAATAAACCTGTAAACCTTACATTGTGCAAAGCATATGTCTTATATTAAAGTGCTGAGTGCAGCAGCAGTTAAAGGGTGTATAGTGGCAGAGAAAGGGATCAGTGAGGTAACAGTCAGATAAGGGGGGTAATAAGGCAGGTAAGTAAGCAGGTAAGATGCTAGAAGAAACACTGGACGCCAACCCAAACGTTAAGAAGAGCCATTCTGTCCTTTCAACAAAAATCAAACCACTTTGGGAGACATTTACATTTAACATTTAATGTACATTTTACCATCTTGACTGTAAATATGTCTCAGTGTGTTCTAATGTGCTAATATAGGCTAAAAAATATAATATAAACGAAAATCCAGACTGACTTTGCTCTGCTTTAAGCTTTGGCTCAGCTATACCTGCTTTTCTCGCATCTCCAGCAGGAAACTTTTCCTCAAAAGTGGAACAGTTTCTTGTAAAATGTCTCTCAACGTTTGACTTTTTATGAGGCTGAAGTCGCTTCTCATTCTCCAGCTTCTTGTTTGAATTTTCCCGTTCCACCTTAAATGGTGCTTGAAGCACCACAATGTAACTGCTGCAGCATTTAAGGTGGAACAGGAAAAATTCAAACAAGAAGCTTAGTGACTTTTTAGTGTTTGACAGTTTCTTGTTGCAGATTAAACGTATCCTGAAACCAGCTGGAGTGATTATGAATGCAAATAAGTCTATTCGTCTCCAAATTATCGATGTTTGCCTCGCCTTTTCGTTAGCTACTAGCTAGGCGAGACTGTTGTCTGTGTTGCTATGGTGACCAGCAGTCTGCGCTGATCTTCAGGGTTAAAGGGTGAATTAGCAGTTCTACATTAACTCCAGAGTTTAAGACCATTTATTGTTAAACTGTGTTGAACGATCAGCAGAGCTTTATTTTACTTATTTAGAGTTCTGAAACTGATTCCAGATGCATCTCATGGTTCCCCAATGAAACCTAAAGGTGTCCTACAGGAAACTAGAGGTAACCATTAAGCCAATTCCCATTAAAAAACAAAACCATCAGGTTTTAATCCCAATAGTTCTAATGGTCTGTTTTCAGCAGGGTGTACAGGTGCACTTTGCAGGTTTTTGGTTACAGGCTGTAGCCCCTCTGTTACTTCATTGTTTATCAGCCCCACTCTACCCCATCTATCATTGGAAAGAGACCACCATAGGACTACCGCTGACCACAAATTATTTGTGTGGTGGACCATTCTCGGCACAGCCGTGACCCCGACACCATGATGGTGTGGCAGAGAGAGTGGGGCTGTTATTGGTGTATCAGGCACAGCTGTTGTTGAGGGTTTTCATGTACCTCAATGTTACTGGTGGGCCGAGAATAGTCCGCCAACCAAAAGTATCCAGCCAACAGTGGTCCTGTGGTCAGAAACTGACCACTGATGAAGGTCCAGAAGATTATTTATAATCTTTCCCTGCTGAAAACAGACTTATGGAACTATTGGATTAAAACCTGAGTGAAATGAGAGTCAAGTAAAATGATCTTAATTCTAGTCGTTATATATAATATTTCCCATTTTGAGATGGTTGTGCAGTTATTTTAAGATTATTTAGCTTATTTCTAGACATTTTTAACTTGTTTTCAGTAATTTTATCAAGTACAATTATATCTTACTATACTGGCAGATAATTTGCTGGTTTCAAGCACATTTCTTAAAACAAGCAACATTATCTGCTAATATAGTGAGATCATTTTACTAAATAAAATCACTCAAAACAAGTAAAAAAATGTCTATAAATAAGGGAAATCATCTTAAATTAAGTTCACAACCATCTCAAATGGGAAATATTATATATAACGACTAGAATTAAGATCATTTTACTTGACAAGTTACCCTTTTTTGCAGTGCACAATTAGAGACCACTTGTTTCATGTATAACACCTTTAGATCTCATTAGAAAACCATCGACTGGAAACAGAAATCCTGTTAAACCATTAGAGTCCTTTACACTGTGATGTCAACCCATCAGGAAAACACAGAATACTATTACTGGACAATGCCCCCCCTTGTGGTGACCCTTCAGCCTGCTAAACTGTGTAGTGTGAGTTACAAGCCAGGTCCATGAGTTGTTTACACTGAAAACATGTCAAAACAGCTCTAAAACGCCCCTCAGCATGGAGCACATCAACCTACAAGATCTCCACTAAAACCCGAGAGGAAACGTATGTAAGATTACTGGGCTCTTTTCCTGAGGAGGAATACAGTCACATGCCAAAATTTGGGCACCTTTGGTCAAATTCCACGTCTTGTTGATTTTCCAAGTGAAAATAAGTTAAAAAGTCCTTTACAGAGAACAAATTTCTGCACATTTTAATGCATAGTTAATGTTTGCTTACTGAATTTAACATTCAGGGGGTGGGATAAATGATAAAATGCAGGCTGTATTTTAAAATGACAAAAAAATCCACCATTTTTCAATTTTTCCTGCATTGTGAGGGTAAAACAACGTCATTCAGTGCGGTTTGGTGTGAAATTCTCCTTTCTAGAGAAAATCAGAATCACAGTGGTGGTGATAGGAACCAGACATCCGCCTCTAAAAGCTCCCTCACAGAAAGTTACTACATAAAATGGTTATAAATACACTGCCTGATGTCTGAGACATAGTTTTCCAACAGGTTTGTGTAAAGGTTTAGGCTCAAAATGTATTAATTTTTTGTTGAGGTGTACATGCAGAGTGTCATACCATCATCAACGTTCCACGTTAAAACTCAGAAGACATGTGCAGGTTCACTGGTGGTTCTGGATAGTAAACAAAATGTCTACATTTGTGTCGCGACTCCTGGTTCCTATCACCACCACTGTAAGGAAATCTGAACCATTTTACGCCAAACCACTCTGAATCACTCTGCTTACATCTCACACACTGGATTACGCTGAAATCTGGAAAAATCGGTGGAATTCCCCTTTAAGCAAAAGTCTCTCTTCTTTCCATCTGATCACTCTGAGAAGATGTTTTAGAGATATTAGGGGGAAAAAGTGGCCAATTGTTTTAAAGCAACATGCTAATTTTGCCCAACAATGGCCACTCTGTTGGGCAAGGACGCCCCGAGCCACTATTTTTCTGTGCTTCTGATTGGCTAAGGGCCCAAACTGGGAATCATTAGGCCTTCTCTGAGAACCTAAAGGCCCTGAGGGTTGCACAATGACAGCAGAGAAGCCCAGTTTACAGACAATCAGACAATGAAAAGTGCTGCTGACCAGAGTCGGGCCAACTCAGGCTGGGATGGAGGGATGTGTTTTCATGTGTCTCTCTCCCCACTGTATGAGAGAGAGACACAGAGAGAGAGAGAGAGAGAGAGAGAGAGAGAGCATATGTGTGTGTGTAATAAGAGATCTGTTAATTAAGTAGCAGCGGCGGCGTGCTCCTGGCTGGGCGCGGATCAAACGCGGGCGTTGGCCAGCGGGCTCCCTGCCGAGCGCACATGAAATGCACTGCAGACTTTAAAGACTTCCTGTCATTAGCCCGGACCTTGTCCGCTCTCTCTCTCTCTCTCTCTCTCGCTCTCTCTCTCTCTCTTTTGCTCCCTCGCTCGCTCGCGGCCCAGACCTCTTCTGTTCCCTCGCAACAATGAGCACAATGACAGCTCGCAGAAGAACAACTCGCAGTGACAAAAGAGTTAGCTATTTACCACAGAGAGGGAGAGAGAGAGAGAGAGAGAGAGAGAGAGAGACAGAGAGAGAGAAACAGTGAAAAGCCTTAATTAATATCTAAGTCCTTTGACTTCACCTGGGATGCATTAGTGGGCTTTTTTTTTGTCCATGCACACACACAAGCAGTGCGGTCACCGGATTGGATGCTCTCGACGAAGGATGAGAAGTGAGGATCAAAGAGCATATTATTCTTCTTTTCTTCTCGTCCTCCCTCTGAAATACTCACAGCCAATAAGAGCGCAGGCCTGATGTCCTTGTACTTGCTACCCAGTGACAATGAGAGCTGCCCAGGGCCATGCAAATCAATTATTTACCAACTTCTCTCTCCCTCTTTCTCTCACTCATCCACACACTAAACCTTCCCTACTACTGGAAATATACAATTACCCCCCTTCCATACCCCCCACACCCCCACACACCCCCCCCCCTTTTCCTTTTGTAATGTGAATTAATGTTCCTCGTGCTAGGACACGGATCCACATTTGTTACAAGTCACTATCACGCCATCTAACTCGCTGTCAATTCAGGTCTGTGTCAAACGCCCAGTCGGTGCCGTCCTCCCTCCCAACTCCTTCACATTTCACACCATCGCTGGGCGTGTGTGTGTGTGAGAGAGAGAGAGTGAGGCAATTGTCTTCGCTTGGCTGAGCATTCGAAGAGAATACAGGGCATTAGAAACAAAAGGCGGTAAGAAAAAAAAAAAAAAGGGAAAACAATTGGCAGCTCTGTTCTCCACGAGCGCAGGAATGCTAATTAATTCGATTAGGAAGAGACAATTAAATCCATGATAGGAGTTCATATCAGTGGGCATTCTGGTGTTGGCAGCCCCAGCGGTGTCCTTACTCCGAACCAAACTCAAACTGACGTTCAGTGTGCGGCTACACTTTGCCCCCTCTAACACTTCTTATTTAGCGCTGTGGCTTTCCTACATCTGCTTTATCAAAACCAAGCGTCCGTGGTTGTGCACTAATAAACAGAACTAACATTTAGTAATAGAGATTTCAGTCCACCCTGCTGACCAGTTTCAAATGTTCTCATAAACCTTTTAATGCCAGTGCAAAAAAAAATCTAATCAAATCACATTTATCACGTTTATACCACATTTACACAGGTGCTCTAGGTGTGTAGCCCTCTTGTAATACTTAAATATACTATATATATATATATATATATATATATATATACACACACACCAATCAGGCATAACATTATGACCACCTCCTTGTTTCTACACATCCATCTGTTTCTCTGCATACTTTGTTAGCCCCCTTTTACCCTGTTCTTCAGTGGTCAGGACCCCCATGGACCCTCACAGAGCAGGTACTATTTGGGTGGTGGATCATTCTCAGCACTGCAGTAACACTGACGTGGTGGTGTGTTAGTGTGTTGTGCTGGTCTGAGTGGATCAGACACAGCAGTGCTGCTGGAGTTATTAAACACTGTGTCCACTCACTGTCCACTCTATCAGACACTCCTACCTTGTCAGTCCACCTTGTAGATGTAAAGTCAGAGACGATAGCTCATCTGCTGCTGCACAGTTTGTGTTGGTCATCCTCTAGTCCTTCACCAGTGGTCACAGGATGCTGCCCACAGGACACTGTTGGCTGGATATTTTTGGTTGGTGGACTATTCTCAGTCCAGCAGTGACACTGAGGTGTTTAAAAACTCCAGCAGCACTGCTGTGTCTGATCCGCTCAGACCAGCGCAACACACACTAACACACCACCACGTCAGTGTTACTGCAGTGCTGGGGTCCATTGGGGTTCTGACCACTGAAGGACAGGGTTAAAGGAGGCTAACAAAGTATGCAGAGAAACAGATGGACTACAGTCTGTAATTGTAGAACTACAAAGTGTAGCTGATAAAATTTCATGATAAACATCCCAAAATGACGTGGAAAAATGTCTGGTTCCATTGACTTACATTAAAAGAAAAGTACATTTTTCCTTCTTCGGTAAAGTTACCATTTTGGAAATACGAGGTACCATTAGACAATGATTAAGGAGCCTTTTAACATAAAGTATTGATGTTGTACTTGTTATTTTGTCAGGCCTAGCCAGCCACAGGATGGGTAGCAGGCCTCCAGATGTGCTGTTAAACGGTACAAAAATACAATAATCACAGTTATGAACCACGAATAGAGCAAATATAGTACAGCACACAACCACAAAATCACTATGAGACCTGTATTACAGTGCTAAAGAGCCCAAACTGTAGACTGGTGACTCAAGTGTCAGCCATGGGCTTCAGCAATACTTCTGCATGTGTTGCTCTCAGCTACATCTTCTTTTAAACATCTGCCTATGTTTTATTCATGTATGTAGGCTGTAGGTACAAGAACACATTAATATGTATACTTCTGAATGTGAACATACTTGGATTGTCCTGCTGGTATGTCTACTTTACCCCATCGGTCTCTCTCTGTCTCTGGTGCATGTTATTGTACTCCTGAGCTGGACCAGATAGCCCATGGGAAGAATAGCCCACGGGAACAAGAAATAGAAAACCTGGGGCGAAGTGATGCACATGTATCAATATCAGTGAGGCGCTCAAGGTCTTCCATTGTGTGCGGCTGAAGATGGAGCCCATCGCCGTCTCCTGAGCTGCACAGCTGCGCTGCTGTGAAAGGCCGGAGTCCTTGGCCAGTGTTGGTCGAGGAGTTGGATCCATTATGGCATTGTGCAACAGAGCTCAGCTGGCAGAGTTTATAGTGCCCCCCAACACCCCCCCACACACAATTCTACAATGGCATGGCCCCATCTCAATGAAAGTCTGCGAGGACTGGACTCATTTAGCAGAGAGCAGAGGTGGTAAAGGGGGTGTGGGGGTGGGGGGGGGATACAGTGGTGTATCATTACTCCTTAGAAGTTGCAACTATTGACTTCAACAATAAAAGCATGATGTGATTCAATATTAATTATTTCTGACTCGTACCTCATTGGAACAAGTGGGGAAATTGAGTTGAAACATGAGGATTTTAAACTTTCAATCAGTATCACTGAGGAGGAGATATTTTGTTGTGGTGTGAGTTTGATGAACATTGTTGTTGTGTGTAAGCTTGGGGAAAAGGATTCTTTACATTTTTGCCTCATTTTTGACATTTGACATCAAAATATAATAAAAAAACACATGAAATTCACTAGTTATGTATACAAAGTATGAATTCACATCAAAATGTTCTGTGTTTTGTCTCAAAAAAAGGCAAAAATGTAAATCTTTGACTTTTTTGGCATTATCACGTGAAAAATCATATGACCACATGAAAAAAATGACCATGTGAAAAAAAACGTGATCATATATGAAAAAAAAATCTATAAAAACATGTGAAACAGTACGCAATCATATAAAAAAAATGTGATTACATGTGAAAAAATACGCAATCGTGTGAAAAATATGTGGTCACATAAAAAACGTGATCACGTGAAAATGTTCGCGCGTGAAAAAACGTGTGATCACATGGAAAGGCAACGCAAGTTTATTTGTACAGCACCTTTCAAACACAGTGGTATTTCAAAGTGCTTCACACAAACACAGAAAATATAAAAGTATTAAATAATAAAGCTTCTGACGTTCTGAGATTCAGCACCTCAAACAGCCATGAATAAAACAGAAAATAAAATAAGGTATTAGAAGAAATAATGTGATAAAATATCACATATGAAAGTATGTTCAAAAGTGACAAAACGTGTGAAAACATATGATCACTCATTTTTTAATGTTATTTCTTTTAATCCCTTATTTTATATTCCATTTTATTTTCTTTTATCTCTGCAGGGCACTTTTATTTTTTTGGTAACTCTCTTTGTAGATGATACACTTACAATATTTATGTTCATTTCCATCATTGCTTTTAGCAGTTGCAGTTAAATTGGCTTGATGTTTATCATCACTGTCTCATATGCTGTGTGACACTATTATGTTTTGGCCTTTTTCCAGTTTTCTCCCCAGTTTGGTCATGTATGCTGTAACCACCCACTAGTCTGGACCCCCCAGTCATATGATACCACCAGTGCTAGGAGGGTTAAGGCAAACACAAGTCATGTGAAGCGCCACCGCATCTTTTCGAACTGCCGCTAACACAGCGTCATTGGACAGCTAAACATGCTTGGAGGAGAACACTAACCGCCTGATCTGTTACATTAGCTAACAGACGCCTGCACTGGCTAACATTGCGCTGAGTGATGGGGGTAGACCAGGGGAGGGAGGTGGGCATCCTACCCACCCAGAGAGAGCGAGGCCTACTGTGCTCTCTTGGTCTCCCGGCCACAGATGGCTGTAGCATCACCGGGGATTGAACTCAAGCACGCAGTAGCTTTAATGGTTAACACGGGCAGAGAAGAGAGCATCACTGACTCCGAAATCACTGACTCGGACACGACTGCGACTCATCTGGTCACTGTGCTGAAGTTCTTCCTCGTCTGGGTCCCACCTCAATATGAACAAGAGCAAGAACAAAGCTGTATCCCTTACATGCTCTTTCCCTCACTCACTCTCAGCAGCACGAACGACAAATGCAGGCCTGCACGAGGGTATCAGCTCACATGCACCGCCAGCCACGTACAACCTGTTCAAGGCTACTGCTATAACTACAAGGACCTGCCAGACAATGGCTGAGAGAGGAGGAGGAAGGAAAGAAGAAAGACAGAGACATTGTTGCACACAGTGTCATAAGAGGCTCAGGCCAAACAATACAGCTCCATACATATTCCATTTGGGATACTAGGGTGAGGCCGATGAATCGTCACAATGTTTAGATTTGTGATGCATGAACTGAATTAAACTCACACGTCAGCTTTTTACTGTACAGATAAACGACAAGACTATGCTGTATCGCTATATTACAACATACATCTATCAAATCCACTTACACTGTTAGAAATAAAGGTTCTGTTCAGGTACATTTCTCGTTCATCAAGGTACAAACAGTGTAAATGTTCCCTCAAAGCTCCAACAGTGGTTTTAAGGTCTGATTGTGAACCTTAAATAAGTTTTTCCAGGTGAAAAGTTCGTATTTGTACCTTTTCATAACCGAATGTTTTAAAACAGAACAGTAAAATAAAAGCCTGGAGACGAGACGGGGTGTGTGGAGTCAGTACAGCTTAGAACATATCATTTCAGTGGATTATGGTTCAGTTATGTTCCCTGACTAAAGGTACTGAGATGAACCCTTGAGGGTCCCACCCCAGTGACAAGAGGGGCACTGCCCAACCTGAGAGTTTACCTTGTATCTACACTTATTGTCCATTTTATTAGGTTAACAGACAATATACTGTACTGTGCAGATGTTTACACCTGGGGTTTCCCCATTATCTGATTACTCAAGTGCATGTGTGTTTATCGGATTACTAACAAAATCTGATTTTCTGCAGTTATCTGACTATTAAGTGCATGTGAACACACTCAGTGGTTAAAATGGAAGAGTACATATTCCATCAGATGGACGACTAAAACACTTAAAATGCTGTGCATTATTGTTTTTAGCTGTGATTTTGAGAATGAGTGTTCGAGTATTTATTCAGAAATACCAGTGAGTGTTAGAAGCCTGTAAAATGCTGTTCAGGCCAGCACAAACAGTCTCCATCTCCAGGGAAATAATTAAGACTTTTAAGCACCTGAAGCTGTGATTACCCTGCAGGGAAAAGAACACATTTAGATTTGTCCACAAGCACCATGAGAAGAATGGCTTGAGAGGCAAGATACGCTTCAAGTATAACAATATTAGAAGTAAGAAAAAAGATTTCTGTAAAGAATGGTGCTTCAAGGGTTCTTTAGTAATGAAAATGGTTTAATATAGAACCATGAACACTCAAAGAACCCTTTGCATGACTAAATGGTTCTTTAGATTAATGGAGAATGTGTTGTATATGGTTCTATATAGCACCAAAAAGGGTTCTTCTATTATGACATATGAACATAAAACACATATCAGATGTTGAAAGTGAGACATTTTACCATTTCATGAAAAACATTGACTCATTTAGAACTTGATGGCAGCAACGCATCTCAAAAAAGTTGGGACAGGGCCGTGTCTACCACTGTGGAGCATCCCCTCTTCTTTTAACAACAGTCTGTAAACATCTGGGAAGTGAGGAGACCAGTTGCTGGAGTTTTGGGAGAGGAATGTTGTCCCATTCTTGTCTGATGTACGATTCCAGCTGCTCTACAGTTCTGGGTCGTCTTTGCCGGATTTTTCGTTTCATGATGCGCCAAATGTTTCTATTAGTGAAAGATCTGGACTGCAGGTGGGTCAGTTCAGCACCTGAACTCTCCTTCTGCGAAGCCATGCTGTTGTGATGGATGCAATATGTGGTTTAGCATCATCTTGCTGAAATACGCAAGGCCTTCCCTGAAAGAGACGCTGTCTGGATGGGAGCATATGTTGTTCTAAAACCTCTATATACTGTTCAGCATTGATAGAGCTTTTCCAGATGTGTAAGCTGCCCACGGCATAGGCACTAATGCAGCCCCAAGCCATCAGAGATGCAGGCTTTTGAACTGTGCGCTGGTAAAAAGCTAGATGGTCCCTTTCCTCATGAGTCCGCAGGACACAGCGTCCGTGGTTTCCAAAAGAATTTCACATATTGATTCACCTGACCACAGAACAGTTGTCCATTTTGCCTCAGTCCATTTTAAATAAGCTTTGGCCCAGAGAAGACGGCGGCGTTTCTGGATCATGTTGACATATGGCTTCTTCTTTCCCTGATACAGCTTTAACTTGTATTTGTGGATTGCACAGCGAACTGTGTTCACAGACACAGACACAGTCCAGATTTCTGGAAGTGTTCCTGAGCTCCTGCAGTGATTTCCAGTACAGAATCATGCCTGTTTTCAATGCAGTGCCGCCTGAGGGCCCGAAGATCATGAGTATCCAATACTGTCCATCGGCCTTGTCGCTCGCATTGAGGGATTTCTCCAGATTTTTAGAATCCTTTGATGATATTATGTACTGTAGATGGTGGGATATCCAAATTCTTCACAATTTTACGGTGAGGAACATTTTTCTAACACAGTTTTCCTGAGATTGGTGAACCTCTGTCCATCTTTGCTTCTGAGAGACTCCGCCTCTCTAAAATGCTCTTTTTATACTCAGTCATGTGAGTTAGTTGCAAATTGCTCCTCCAGCTGTTTTTTAGTAGTACCACTCACTTTTCCAGCCTTTTGTTGACCCTGTCCCAACTTTTTTGAGATGAGTTGCTGCCATCAAGTTCTAAATGAGTCAGTGTTTTTCATGAAATGGTAAAATGTGTTTTATGTTCTATTGTGAATAAAATATGGGTCTGTCAGATTTGCAAATCATTGTATTCTGTTTTTATTTACATTTATTTACATTTTACACAGCGTCCCAACTTTTTTGGAACCAAATATAGCACATTTTATATCAATCTGAAAAACACTTTCACGAGGCGAAGAACCCTTTAAGCATGTAATAGGTTCTTTGAGCGTTCATGGTGCCATATAGAACCATTATCTTTACAAAAGAACCCTCGAAGAACCATCATTTTTTAAGAGTATAGGGTTACAAAAGACAAAGAATGTACTGTATATGGTTCTACAGAGCACCCAAAAGGGCTTTTCCATTGTAACCACAGCAGAATCCTTTTCAAACAGGTGCTATATAGAACCATATACAACACATTCTCCATCAATTTGAAGAACGCTTTCATGATGCAAAGAGCCCTTCAATCATCAAGGGTTCTTTGAGTGTTCACAGTTCTATATAGAACCATTTCTGTTGCTAAGAAACCCCTGAAGAACCAAGTTTTTAAAGAGCAGACTATGCAAAACACTCAACATCAAAAGTCCAGATGAAGTTGACTTTAAGTCTGTCTCTGTGTTTCTGTTCAGTATTGTTCGGTTCACTTAGCAGCGCCGCTGTATTGCCGTGCCACTGAAGTTTGAAAGCAGACAGCCTTATTCTTCTGCACTGTCATTAGCATTAGAGGCAACAGGAAATGGGCTCGCTCCACAGTCCCCATTGATTTCGCCACCATTGTGAGACCGAGGCCTCACACCATGATAATAAAGCCCTTTCTCAGTAAATTGTACACTGGTCTAAACTCCCTCTCTTCTCTCCTGTCCAGAGGCACACTTAAATGCACGTTTAGAACCTCGCTCTTCTATACAGCATGGAGCTAACTGAATGGCTGAAATTTACAGCCATTACGGGAGAAATCCACCAAATAACACTTGGCTTGCACCGCCGACTATTGTGCGCTGTTTACATATTTCACTTCTTTGGATATAAGGTAAAGTCTAGTTTCACTGGGAAGTACACAGCACAAACGTATGCCTCCAAAAACTGTAAATATTTACATTTACGCATCTGGCAGCTATGGCGGGACCTTTAAGACTTGTTTTGTCTTAATACGGCACTGAAATTGATCAATTTCTATTCTGCAGTTCAATGTTTGTGGTGATTACAAAGGCCCAGTCCCATTTCTTATTTTCACCCCTACCCCTTGTTTTCAACTGTCATCTTGCCCCTTGGAACTGAGCTACAGGGTAGTGGTTGAAATCCTTCCTACAAAATGAGACCCTTAAATAAAAAGAACATTATTTCATTAACAGGCTATTAGAGCTGCTCTGTAGGCGACCCTGCCAGTCTGCAGTGAAAGGTCTGGACTGCAGGCAGGCCAGTTCAGCACCCGGACTCTCCTTCTGCGAAGCCATGCTGTTGTGATGGATGCAGTATGTGGTTTATTGTCTTGCTGAAATACGCAAGGCCTTCCCTGAAAGAGACGCTGTCTGGATGGGAGCATATGTTGTTCTAAAACCTCTATATACTGTTCAGCATTGATAGTGCCTTTTCAGATGTGTAAGCTGCCCACGCCATAAGCACTAATGCAAACCCAGACCATCAGAGATGTAGGCTTTTGAACTGTGCACTGATAAAAAGCTGGATGGTCCCTCTCCTTCTGAGTCCGGAGAACATGGCGTCCGTGGTTTCCAAAAAGAATTTCAAAATTTGATTCATCTGACCACAGAGCAGTTTTCCATTTTCCCTCAGTCCATTTTAAATGAGCTTTGGCCCAGAGAAGACGGCAGCGTTTCTGGATCGTGTTGACATCTTCTTTGCATGATACAGCTTTAACAGGCTACTAGTGCTGCTCTGTAGGCGACCCTGCCAGTCTGCAGTGACAGCAGAGGAGGGTGAAGTTCAGCTCTTCACTGCTGGGCTTTAGTTACATTTAGGGCATCATATCCATTCAAAGAGGGGGGCAATTATTTATTATCGCCCACCCCAGTTCTTCAGTGATATGAAGCTGAATTCACCACTGTGGTGCTGTTTATTCGTTTAATGTGAAGTGCGTCTAATACACAGTATAGATTGTGTGATTCTGTTTGTGGAAGCCACTGGAAGCTCAGCCCAACACTCTTAATAAAGATGGTTCTACAAGGGTTCTTTAGCAAAGACAACAGTTCTACTTAGCTGCGCTGTAAGAGAAAGGGTTCTGCTATTGTTTGAAGGTCAAGCTTGTAACAATAGAAGAACCTTTTTGGAGCTATACAGAACCATATATATGGTGAAATGTGTGATTCTGTTTATGGAAGCCACTGGAAGCTCAGCCCAACACTCTTAATAAAGATGGTTCTTCAAGGTAAAGAAAATGGTTATATACAGAACCATGAACACTTAAATGCTTAAATTGTTACATTTGTAATTGTAAACTGTTTTGCATATTGATGGAGAATGTGCTGTAAAATGGTTCTGTATAGAACATTTTTGAAAAGCGTTCTATATAGCACCATAAAGGGTTCTGCTATTGTTTTAAAGTCAAGCTTGCAACAGTAGAAGAACCTTTTTGGAGCTATTTAGAACCATATATAACACATGGTGAAATGTGCGATAGAAGCTTTGGAAGCCTAACACTCTTAAAAAAGATGGTTCTACTACAGTTCTTTAGTAAAAACAATGGTTCTACTTAGAACTATGAACACTCAAAGAACTCTTTGCATACCAAAATGGTTCTTTGCATGGTGAAATGGTTCTTCAGATTGATGGAGTGTTGTATATGGTCCTATATAGCACCAAAAAGGGTTGTTCTATTGCGATGATGTCAGCAGAAGAACCCTTTTTGGTGCTATACAGAACCTTTTTCAAAAAAGGTTCTACATGGAACCATACATAGCACATTCTCCATCAATCTGAAGAACCATTTCACCATGGAAAGAACACTTAAGGCATGGAATGGGTTCAGTAAGTGTTCAAGGTTTCATATACAACCATTATCTTTAACAAAGAACCTTTGAAGAACCATCTTTTTTAAGAGTTTAGGGTTAGAAATGACTAACATTGTACTGTATATGGTTCTATATAGCACCCAAAAGGGTTTTTCTATTATTACAAGCTTGACATCATAACTATAGCAGAATGCTTTTGGGTGCTTTTCAAAAAGGTTCCATATAGAACCATCATTTCTACTAAAGAACCCTTGAAGAACCATCTTTTTTGAGAGTGTAGGGTTAGAAAAGACAAAGCTTCCCAAATACCACACTAATCCTTGAGGTCTCTTAAGAAGAATACAAGAATCTCTCAATCTCTCTTTAAGTTCTAGATAGCTGAATGCAGTAGAACACAACAGGGGTGTTTCTCTTGGCCGGCTGCTCACTGGCAGCCTGAGCTCTGCTGATTAAATACACGTTTAAGCGCATATATAAGTCTTATTCAGTCTTATCTGAGTCAAACAGGTGTCTGAACTCGTTCTGATGAGCCTCATTAGCACCTGAGCGCCGGGCGATAAGCTATCGGTCCAACATTCAGACGCTGCACAGAGGAACATCAAACTCCCCCGAACCGGAGCCAGAGAGCAGCTTCTGTTCTGTTCTCTCCGGGAAAGTTCGCTCGCTCAGAGGAGTGAAGTTGCGGAGCGACGTTAAGACAATTAAGAGGCGAGTTCTGAAGTGGAGATGCTGAAAAAGACATCAGCTCCCCGTCTCTCCATCTGCCGCTCTCTCCCACTCTCTTTCCCTCTCTCTCCCCATTCTCTCTTCCTTCACTCTCTCTCTCATAGCAGGACATTTGCTCTCACTTACAGGCGGCGGGGCACTTCCTCTCAAGGGCACGGAGAAGTGTGAGAGGATGATGCACTCACAGAGTGAGAGAGAGAGAGAGAGGGAGAGAGGGAGCAAAGCAAGAGAGGGAAGAGAGAGAGATAGAAAGAGGAGGGAAAGAGAGCAAAAATGAGAGAGAAATTGAGATCAGAGATGGGAAAGAGGGATGACAGAGAGAGAGAGAGACAGAGGGAGAAGAGAGATAAAGAAAGAGAGGAGGGAGAGAGAGAGACAGAGAATGAAATGGGGAAAGAAGAGATAGGGAAAGAAGAGAGAGAGAAAGAGGGAGAGAGGGAGATGAGAGAGACATAGAGGAGGAAAAAGTGAGAACGAGAGAAAGAGAAAAAGATAGATAAAGAGAAGGAAAGAGACAGAGAAAGAAATAGAGAGGAAGAGAAAGAGGAGGAAGAGTTAGACAGAGAGAGTGAGAGAGATGAAGAGAGTGAGTGAGTGAGTGAGTGAGTGAGTGAGAGAAAAATGAGAGAGAGAGAGAAAGGAAGGAAAGAAAGACGAAGAGTGAAAGAGGGAAAGAAGAAAGAGATATAGAAGGAAAAAGAGAGAGAGAGAGACAGGAAGAGAGACAGGAAGAGAGAGAAGGAGAGGAAGAAGAAGAGAGCGAGAAAAGGGGAGGAGGAAAGAGAAAGAAAGAAAGAGGGAGAGAGAAATGGAAAGCGAGAGAAGTGAGAGAGTGAAAGAAAGAGGGTGAAAGAGAAGGAGAGAGAGATGGTGAGAGAGACAGAGAAAGAGAGAGAGAGGAGGGAGAAGAAGGAAAGAGAGACGAGTGAAAAGATAGAAAGATGAAAAAGAGAAAGAAGGAGGAAGAGAGAAGGAGAAATAGAGACAGAGAGAGAAGGAGATAGAAAAGAGAGAAAGGAAGAAGGAGAGAGCAAGAGAAAGTGAGGAGAAAAGAAAGAAAGAAGGAGAGAGAAATGGAAAGTGAGATAGAGAGGCAGAGTGAGAGAGAGAAAGAAAGGATGAAAGAGAAGGAGTGAAAGAGATGGAGATAACTAGAGAGAGAGAGAGGGAGAGAGAGAGAGAGAGAGAGAGAGAGAGAGGAAGAAAGAGGGTGAAAGAAAAGGAGAGAGAGAGGGAGGGAGAGAGTGAGAGAGAGAGGGAGGAGAGAGAGAGAAAGAGAGAGAGAGAGGGAGGAGAGAGAGAAATACAGAGATAGAGAGAGAAAGAGAGAGAGAGAGAGAGAGAGAGAGAGAGAGAGACTATTTCAGACATCATGCTCAGACACTCTCGTGCTCCGTCAGGCTGAGGGAGCTGGAGACGGTGTAATAGAGCAGCATCATCACCGCTTCACACCTCCACCAAACCTCACTCTGTAACTCTGTAATAGTTTCTCCTTCAAACCTGATGGTCCGCGAGCGTCTCTTTATGTAGTGGCGGCGGGTCACATGGGGCAGACAGCGCACAGACGTTGCGTGGACGTTCCTGAATGAGTTCCCTTGTCATAGTGTTGTTATACAGCGTGATAGCAGCATGGCTGTTCACACACTCACTGTGTTTATTAATGAGGGCGTTCGAACGGGGCCTTATGACCTGCTGACACTCTCTCTCTCTCTCTCTCTCTCTCTCTCTCTCCTAATAAACTAAGCAAAAGAAGGGAAAAAGTCCTCGCAAAGTTAGATCGGTAGTCACACCAGTGCACCCGTAAACTTCTCTAACAGTCACTCTTCATTTATATTACTTCCCAAACAGCAGTTTAGTACAAGTTATTCATTTTTCAGCATCAACAAAAAGCAGAAAATATATCTCTGTTGTTGGAATTAAACCTCATATCTCCAAAATGGTAACTTTACAGGAGAAGGAAAAAACCTACTTTACTTTTAATGTAAGTCAAAGGAACCAGACTTTTTTCCAAGTCATTTTGGGACGTTTCTTTTGGTCCATTCATCATGAAATTTACAATCAACATAAAGAGCAACAGATGTTTTCAAATTACGTCAAAAACTGAAAAATGTCAAAAATGGAGATACAAGGTTTTCTTCCGACAGCGAAACATTTAACAGAAACCTCAAACGCAATATCAGCTGTTTGAGTGTTCAATACAGAGCCCTGCTGGTGACATTCCATATAATTAAAAATAATGTATGGCCACACCTTATTAACACATGGGAATGAGATCCTAATGTGTGGCCACGACTTATTAAGGCGTGGGAATGAGATAATTAAGCTGTGACCATGACTTAGTAAGGCGTGGAACCGAGATCATGCCTTACTAAGTCGTTCCCGTGCCTTATTAAGTCGAGGCCACGCATTGTTTTTATTTATACAGGAGTTCAGTGAGTCACTCTTCACCTTTATTCCAGCTTCCATTCTTTTCAGGAGACTCACTTTCAGTTCCCCAAAGAATCTGCAGACACACCTCCAAAGTTCAGTCTTAGAAGCTGGTTGATCATTTTCTGAAGTAATCAAACACATTCAGTGGTGTTGAGGTCTGGACTCTGGGGTGGTCAGTCCATTGTTCAGCTTCTTTGTTTGATGTGTCCGTCTCCTTTTCTCAGTGAGGTTCTTCTTGATCAGCTACACATCCTTTCAGACCCACAGCGCTGAGTCGTCTTCTCACAGTGGAAGGATGGACAGAAACACCTGTGGATGTTTTCAGATCTGAAGCAGCTTGATTTTCTCCTCTCTCTCAGAGACGAAAGCTTTAAGTGCTGTTTATCTGATGGGGGCAGTTTTGGTGTCTACCAGCTCTTCCAGGTGGTTGTTATGACCCCCAATTTTCTCTGCAGCTTTTAATCAGTTTTTAAACTTCAGTTTTGGAAACTCTTATTTTTCTCACTTTGACTTTCTCTTTCTTATGCAAGTGGATCATTTTATATCTGATCTCCTCATAAATGTCTCCTGAAATATGAATAACTTGTATATAATGGACATTTTGACTGGAATTTAATAAACAAAACATGGTCTCTGACTTTTGCACAATACTGTATACTGCGAAACTGTGCATTGCTATGCAATATAGAACACACTGAGGACAAATCCATCCTAAAATTAAGATTTTTTTTATGAAATTTGATGAGGGCCAATGTGACTTTTACCATTATGTTTGTGTCAATGTCCATGCAGTGTCTTCCACCTTTAATAACCGAAAAAAAATATAAGAAAAAAAGTCCTTGCAAAGTCATAACTAGTCAGACTAGTTTATCTATATAGCGCTTTTTACAACAAGCACTGTCCCAAAGCAGCTTTACAGAAAATCTGGGTCCAAGCCTCAAATGAGTGTCACTAAGGGCAACAGCGGCATAAAAAAAACCTAACAGTAAGAGAAAGAAACTTCGAGAGGAACAAAGGCCCTGTCCCATTTCTTATTTTTACCCCTACCCTACCCCTGGAGGCCTATCACAGTAACTATGAGGAACAGATCAATGACAATCAGTCACTGTACTGTACTGTTAGGAGCGTATCAAGTAAAATATGTATTGCTATGTAAGGTAACCCCTTTGGTAGGCCCTTCAGATCCTTTGATTGATTGATTGACTGATTCTTCTTATCGCCACACAACATGTCGGTGGTAAGTGTGTTCGGTGCAACAAGATGTATCACAACTCTGTTGTAGTACAATATGCATGAACACACAATATAATACATATACATTTAACAATATACACTACAATACACAACATACAAGATTTAATATCGGAGAATCATGAAAAACTTGCACAGTAATTTTATCGGTGCATTCTTACAAAGGCTGGAAATCTATATAGTTACACTACTCAGAGTTTAGCTTTATATTCTTATTTTTTATTAGCTTTATATCGTAACTTACACGTATAACTCATAGGTCGCTATGATAATGTAGTATGATCATCACTATGATGATCATACTACACTTGAACAGGCCTACATTCAGGCACCAACCTGATTTAGACATAGCAACAGTCAATAAACAATTAATAGAAGGTCATTTTCATATGGGGGCCTCTTATTATTATCATTATTTTTATTTATTTATTTATTTGTTTATTTATTGCACTACGACCCATGAGATCCTTGTCATGCTGGACAAATCTACTTTTTTGCTGCAGTTATGGGAAACCGAGGGCCAGAGTCCAGCTCCATTTGCTGATTTCTCAGCTCTAGCACACCAACCAAGCCTGGCATTTAACTGATTAGCTAAAACAGGTGTGTTTGAGCTGGAAAAATCACTAACCTGTTTAAGAATCCGGCCTTCCAGGGCCCGTTTTACGGCCTTTAGGTGATCTTTACCCGTCCAGGTGAACCCCCCGGAGCAAATGGACATGTTTGAAAAGGACAAAATGCCTACAACTTGTGAACAGATGCTGAAAGATATGCACCGGAGACGACAGTGTAGCAAGCAACCACACAATCACTGCAACTGCCCATCTGTATAAAACTCCCTTTTTTGTCTAGGGTAATACAGGAATGATTTATATGATAAGTACAGTTTGAATGCTCTCAAAGAGTCTCTCCATATACACACACGTAGACACAAACACACACACGAGCGCACAAGCACACATCAGGCAGGAGCGATCGAGTCGAATAGCTCCCTCGGAGCATCAGTCTTCTTCATAATTTCCCCTCCTGCTCACCTCTCTGAAGAGCGCCTCAAATAGGCCCATCACAAGTCTATCACTCTCTACCTCTCTCCATCATTACAAACACAATCAGACACTCTCTCGCCCTCCCTCAGATACTAAAATAGCCTCATTCACATGTCGGACCGCTCCTCTGCGCATACACGCGCGGCGAGGCGCCGCCGCTGGCCAGGTTTTTCCCGGCGTGCTGGACACTGTATACTCCCAGTTCGCTCTCGCTCTCCTCCGGGGAGCAAATCATGGGAGGGGGGCAGTGGAGAGAAGGGGGCGGAGTCAGGAAGACCATCAAAGGTCCATCCACAACGGAGCTCATTACGAACCACGCGCACAATCGCACACGCGAGCTGAACCATTCCAGACGCCGGTCGTCTTCCAGGCACACTTTAAAATAAGGCATATCCGAAGTAAACAAAGCCTGAGCTGCTAATTAAATAGATGAGCCGTATTAACATAACCTAAAAGCCCTGGCCAATTCCAGCCGCACACACACACATAGATAGACCCCCCCCCCAACACACACACACACACACACACACACACACGTACATTTTTTGTTGTTATGATCCAACCAGTGAGCGTCAATTGTTGGCCAGTGTAATTACCATTAGGCCGCGGCGGCTGGCTCTTTGATATGCTAATGAAGCTTCAGCCTCAGCCCCTGCTTCCCTCCCACTCCCATAAAACACTCTCTTCTTGTCTGACAATCTACTAAACATGAATTTCAAACAGCCTCCTTCGCACCTGACATACAGTACCGAGTGACTCATCTAACCCACAATACGCCGGCGAGTGCTGGGGGGGGCAACATACTCGAGGGGGCCAAGTAGGGGGCAACACAGGGAAATGACACAGGTGACGTGCAAGAGATGAGGATGTCTGTGAGAAAGACAGGTTAAGACCTTATGGGCTGGATAGGTCAGGAAGAAGAAGAGGGCTGTTTAAGGCTGATCTGTCAGATACAGGAGCGTCACCTTTGTCATCTGCAGGCTGCACAACTGATGCTTCCACTTTGCTTATCAATTAGACAGCACATCATTTACCATGAATACCGCCCACAGCTGCCGCGCTGCGTTTCACTTCAGCCCTGCGTTCTTAAAAATAAAGGTGTTCTACTGCAGAAAGAGCTACCTCTGCTTCCCTAAGGCCGGCTTTACACGCTGAAACCTACACGAAACTGGATGCATGCAATGAGATGCATTCGAAACTCAGACAAAACAGTTGCAAGTGTGTCAACAAGTCTCATGAAACTGCCCATCAAAACATTGATAATGCAGCATGAATGACATACTTTGCAACCACTAGATAATAAAACAGAAGCTGGTTGAAAAGATTTGTTTCACCTCTCTTGATGCGCCCTAATTTTACATAGAGCTCATTTGGGATCTAAACAGTGAACATTAAAAAACAACAGATAAGCAACTCAAATATAGAGCAAGGAACCATTAACACAGATACATGCACATGGAAAAAAGAATGTCAAATGTCAGCTGGAAAAATCATACAAAATTCATAAAAATGCTGCAAATGTGTAAATGACAGTGTGTGACTATAGCAAGAAAGTTGCAATGTATCAAAAAATACATGCAGCTAATTTGGCTAACTAGTGATTAAATTAAATGTGTTGCGTGCAACTTTGTTTTTGAATTGCTTTGCGTGTCTGTCAAGTCGCATGGCAATTATGCTTCATGCAACTTGAAAGCTGCGTGAAAGTTTCACTGTGTAAAGCCTCTCTTCAAGTTTCAAGTTTATTTGTCATTTACACAACATGTCAGGACATTTATGCATTGAAATGCTTGTGGTGAGGCTCAGATAGTCACTCTACTGAAAGTAAACACAATAACCAGGTCATAAGTGAAAATACTTTGACAATCCACTGCAGATGTAAACATTACATCAAGCATCCATCCATCCATCCATCATCTAAACCGCTTATCCTTCTGGGTCGCGGTGGGGTGCTGGAGCCTATCCCAGCTGTCATTGGGCGGAAGGCAGGATACGCCCTGGACAGGTCGCCAGTCCATCGCAGGGCAGACAGACAGACATACACAGTCACACTCACACTCACACTCACACCTAGGGGCAATTTAGCACGTCCAATCAGCCTGACTGCATGTGTTTGGACTGTGGGAGGAAACTGGAGTACCCGAAGGAAACCCACGCAGACACGGGGAGAACAGGCAAACTCCACACAGAAATGACCCTGGTCACCCAGCCGGGAATCAAACCCAGGCCCTTCTCGCTACCCACTGCGCCACCGTGCCGCCCATTACATCAAGCAAATAATTATTATAATACTCTTGGAATGTTGTTGTTGCCACTCACATGGGATGCTAGCATTTACCTCTGAGCACTCACTGGCTACTTTTTGAGCTCCATCTACTATACAGGTCCACTATACTGGTGTACAATTACAGAGTGAAGGCTGTCATCATACACAGTTTATCAGCCATCATCTACTTAATTCCTCATTGGCCAGTTTCTGAGCACAGGACAGTCCTGTGGTACCAGACTCAGGTACTTCAAGTGTTGCCTGAACTGGCCAGAAATGATCTTGTAAAGCTGGGGTTACTCTACATGACTTAACCCGATTTTAGCCAATTTTAGATTTGATTCTCAGTCTGGCCGAATCTGAGCTGGTCGGCTCTAGTCTGCAGATTTTTGAGTTAGTCGGAGTCGACAGTTGGAGAGAGAATCGAGTCGTGTTTGAGGGGCGCAGACTCAGACCTTTAGCCTCCCAGTCGCGTTTCAGACCAGTCGGAGTTTATCAAACGTTTGATTTTTTCGACCCGACTCTGAGCGAAATCTAGTGTAAACTGATTAACAACTCAATCTGAACGGACTCCTGCAACAACCAATGAAAACAGAGAGAGCGCAAGACGAAAATACAGCAAGTAAACAAAGAAAAATGGTGAGTCTCTCACGTGTGGAGTGAAGCTTTTTAATGAGCTGAGTTTAAGGCGCAATCGAGTTTATGTACATTTAAAACTCTAAAAAAAACAAACCGATTACATTTTTTAATTCATGACCCTCATTTAAACAGATCTACACACGTTTACCTGCTGCTTCTACTACTACTATATCTGCGTCAAACGACAGAGAAAACAGCAGCAGCACCGAGCTGTTTGTTTATCTGGGTCTCCTAGTAACAGGACAACGCGAGGGTTTGCGAGAGTTCGTGAGAGTTCAGTAAGCTCTTTAATCATCACCTAAAAAACCTTAAAAACCAGTCTGATGTGTGAGATGGTCAGTCTTTTTACAGTCTGTTCAGACTTTAAAGGTCGTGTAGTGAACTCAAGGTTTAAGGAGAATGTACGTCTGGGGACAAGTTGGGGGCTGGACTTCAGCGCAAATCAGGTTATGCCCCTCTAAAAAACACCCCCAAATATTTTTTGCATCCAGAGAACGGTTGATAACGTGCGAAACAAGCTAGATGGCCCAATGCTATCATTAGCTAATAGAACAGTTTTTATAATTATTTTTACCACATTTTTCATGCTTAGCTGGAGTTTTTTTGGGGGGGATTTTTCAGCCAACTTACAATACAGCCATGTGCAAATGACAGGCTTGCCATCAGACAACGTTAATGAGTGCAACATCGCCCCCTACTTTAAGCTCCACCTTCACAAAGAATCATCAACATCAAACAAATAAACATTATTCATCATTCTATATATTTTTTCTGCTTTCTTTGATTTACATTTGCCTCACCCCAGTGTAAAATATTGAAATTTTAAAATAATTTAGTAATAATTGCAACAGGGCTTTTTGCTTCCACCTAATAAGTCTACGTTCCCACCCACATTTCGCCCAAGATCTCTCATTGTTCTCAGCACAACTGGCCCAGCGAGACTGACCACAGGACTGCTGTTGTCCAGATATTATTTGGGTATTGATCTATTCTTGGCACAGTCGCCCACCAAACAGAAATATCCAGCCAAGCTCGATGGTCAGAAACTGACCATTAATGAAGTGCTAGGATGGCTATCACAAACTGTGCATCAACAGATGAGCTACACCAGCAAGGTGGAGCTACAGAGTAGGCGTTTCTGATAAAGTGGCCAGTAAATGTCCTTTGTTGTACAGAATGTTGCCATTTCTATATATGCTTCAACAATATACCTTATTATAAAACTATTTCAGAAAGCATAAACTACATTTCATGAGTATAAAAAGAGAAAAAAAAGTGTTTTTAACAGTTTGTCAAAGTTTGTAACTATATTTGAATCAAAGTTTGGCTTTCACCACTAGTACAGTTGCACATTGCGGATTTTATTTATTTATATTCTTCCAACTGCACACAGTGTTTGATGCAATATCACCTGTGCATACCTTGCCTATCTGACCATATGCCAGCATAAATAGAGATTGCAGGCTGTCACATCATTACAGTGTTTGTGATGTGGATGTACGACAGCCTGCAAAAGAATTAGAGAAATAAGAAACTCAGGTCTTGTATACTTTTACAGTACAAGCCATTTTTCAATACACCCAAATACAAGCCATCTCCCTCCTTCTGAGTCATGAGCCTGAATGCACTGACGACTGTTTACTACATAGCACCTATTATTGCTCGCTGGTTATCGTTTTACAGTGTAGTCATAGAGTTTATAATGATTTCATCAGTAACATGAGTAACGTTAGCACCTTTGGCAGACAACGCTGGACAGCCCTCGTGGTAACTATGGATAAGTCAAGACTTTTAACTGATCTTCGACTTTAGACTAAAGTCCTTTTGCCTTGAGTGACTCTCTACCTCAATTATGTTTATTTTATCAAAATAAATGACTGAACATTCCTTTCTGTCACTACCAAAACAATCATAACTCTACCAAACTGTACCAAATGTGTCAGTAGTGACTGTTTCAATGACAAGTTTTAGCTCACTTTGAGCTCAAAAACCCAGTACACGACCAGCAAACACAGCTTTGAACAGCTGTTCACACAGAAAATCATCATATATTTCACTAAAACACTAAAAAGTACTTAAGTATAGAACATATGATGATTCTTAATGTTCCACACTGATTTTCAGTCTTTGGGACACATTTACTTCAAAACAACGGGATCTAACTGCTCACCATAGCTGTGTCCCAATTCAGGGGCTGCATCCTTCAGAGGCTGCATTTGAAGGCTGATTGCGTGACAGCAGCGCGACTAGGCTGTCGCCAACATATCCTGAGGTTCACTGCATGCCAGCAAGGGTTCAAGAACACGGCGGCATCAATAGAGGAGCGAACGGCGGCTGAGGAGTCACTTTAAATGTAAGTATTAGGTTTAAAATGAGTCGAATAGCGAACGATACAGATGTTTAAAAAGCCAATGTGGTCTGAAGCTAAACTTGTGCTAAGGTTTTGTTTTAGGGAGGAGAAAGCAGACAGACAGAAGCATCTCCAGCTCTAATAAATGAAAATGTAAAAAACTAAAATCAAAGTTTCTCCATCTTTAAAGAACTTTGATGTTCTTTGCATTGCGTGATGCAGCAGTACGGGCGGGAACAGCGGTGCTGTGACGCAAACAGGAGATCTCATTTCAGTTCAGCCTTCACGGGTCAACACAGTCTTTGAAGGACTCACCTTCGTAGACCGCATACTTCCAATGATGCAGCCTCTGAATTGGGACACAGCTCATGTGGCCATGACGGGCAGGGATGCAGCCTCACCTCCTGCTCTAAAATGCAGGGGCGTGGCTAAAATAAGGCCCTGCCCACAAACTAAAACTCTGTGGTACAGTAGTGATATGAAACTCTGTGGCAGCATTTTTAGTATAAAGTTTTTTGATTTAAAAATTAAACTCATGACAAATAGAAACATTTTAACTTCAAAATGAATAAAAAATATTTAAAATAATTAAAATGTATTATTAGAAACTGTATAAATATTATTATTATTATTATTATTATTATTATTATTATTATTTTCAGAAGTGTAAATTTAGAGGTTAGGATTTGGGACAGACACCTCCCAACAGAAAGTATGTATAAATAATTATTTTGGGTATAAATAGATCAGAACATAATCCTTGTACATATCTAAAGTCTGAATATTTCATTTGTTTTTTTAAATATTTTAAAACAGGAGTTTGAAATAATTTGGTAGAACAGTCTATATATGATATATATGATGTATATGATATATACACTGATTGGTTGGAACATGCAGCCACTGTTGGTCTCACTGAATATCAGTGATGACATTTGGAAACTGTGTTCGGGTTCAAGTTGAATTAATTAGGGTAATAACTACATTCATATGAAGTTTACTTTGTCCACTCATAGAGCGAAAACAAACACACTGCTTTTCAAATGGAGAAATGAGAGCAAAACAGACAAACATGATTAATTACACAAAATAATTAAATATTTTAATCATCTGACAGCCCTAGTACATTTAATATACATAGAGAGTCTCATACAGGAGTGAACGGCTATTTCTTACACACACACACACACACACACACACACACGCACACACACACACACACACACACACACACGTGCAGCAGAGGGAGGCAGGGTGGATCAGAGGGGAGTCCAGATGGACAGAGAGAGTCTCAGTGTCCCCACACCCTCACGTGTCATATGTTATCCCATCTGCACCATCACCACACGGCCCCAAACCCCAGGGAAAAACACACACACACACACACACGCTCACACACACACACACACACACTGACAATTACACACACTGTCATACACATATACATACAATGTACACACCTATATAACATGTATTGGAGAGGGGGGCACAAACTAACACAGGGTAAAGTCTAACATGGACTTTTTAGAAGATAAACAGATTCAAGTAGAACTTGCTTTTAGTCATCGTCTCGTATTTCCATAGCAACGTCCTCTGTGAATATTGAAAGCAGTCTGAAAGATATATCTCTAGATCATACAGTATGTCTGTCATGGTTATCTGTGAAAGGGTAAAGCAATACAGATTTAATATACAGCCATACACTGCTAACATGCTGACCGCACTGGTACCATTATTCAGTGCTGTGGCCTTAAATTAGCCAAAGAATTCAGACTGACTTGTTTAGGACTCGAAGATTGGGACTATTGACTTGGGACTCGACTTGAGACCCACCTTCACTGACTCGGGACTATCTTGACTCGGGACTTGAGAGTCAAGACTTGAGATTTACTTGTTACTTGCAATTTAGTGACTTGTTCCCAACTCTGGCTGTAATATGGCACCGATTCAAAGTATGCAGTCGTACGGAAAAGTCTGATTTCCTCCTGGTGGCTGTAATCAAAGGTGTGGACTCAAGTCACATGACTTGGACTCGAGTCCGACTCGAGTCACGAATTTGACGACTTGAGGCTCGACTTAAGAAAATCGAGAAAGACTTGCGACTCGACTTTGCCTTCAACACCAGTGACTCGGACTCTGACTTGGACTTATGACTCGGAAAGACTCGAGGCCCAAAGTGGAAGAAACGTGGAGAGAGTCAGACTGCGGACGGGACTCTACACAGTCGATTACATGTGAATGGATTCGTTTCCTGCCGTAAACTGAATGAACAGCAACGTTGTCAGCGGTCCGTCACGGTGCTTATGCTCAGTTTTATTTCGGAAGACAAGCGAAGAGTCAGAGCTCAAGTTCGCCTCCATAAGCTGGAAACAAGTGAAGCATCAACAGCATCAATGCGCCCTCAGTACTTAAACTCCAGTCTTACTGGACTCACCAGCCGAACTGACCATTTTCCTCACGGTGGCAAAACAAAACACAGCTCTCACTATTCGGCCACTTTTAACTAGTTAAAACAAGCACAACATTCACCACGAGGCTGAATTCGACTTTTTATCTACGAGCTTCATATTTGAATTTTCTGTTCCACCTTAAATGGGGCAGCAGTCAGGTGGCGGAACGTAACTGCTGCACCATTTAAGAGGGAATAAAAATTCAACTTCAGCTTTTCTGTCTTTTCTGTAAACTTTGTTCAGCTCAGTCGTTTTGGTTTCTGTTGTCGTCTACATTCAATTCAAACTAGTGGTTGTTTTTAGTTCTAGTTTTAGTGCTGAACTAGTTTTTATTTTTAATCCTGCGCCCATTGTTCCCAAAAATATAGTTTATGCTTTAAATTAAGTTCAGCAGTATTTTTAAAATTCTTTTCATGTGTACTGCTCTACTCTTTGTGTATATCAGTTTGCCTGTCTTGGTTATCTGTGTACCATGGACTTTGTATTTAAGTTGGGTAAAAAAATAAAAAAATTAAAAATTAATATACTGCAGTACACTACTAACCTGCTGACAGTACTCATACAATTATTCACTTTTGTGGCTTTAAATTAGCTAAAGAATTCATACTGGCTTGTTTAGGACTCGAAGATTAGGACTACTGACCTGGGACTTTCTGTTCACACATAAAATCATCATGTTTTTCATTAAAGCACGAAAAAGTACTGAACTAAAGACAATATGACTTGAAAATATGATTTTCAGACTTTGGGACACATTTACTTCAAAACAATGGGGTCTAACTGCTCACCATGTGGCCATGAGGGACAGGGATGCAGCCTCACCTCCTGCTCTAAAATGCAAGGGCGTGGCTAAAATAAGGCTCCACCTACTGACTGAAACTCTATGTTTCGGTAGTGACATGAAAACGTGTCACAACATTTTAGAACAAAGTTTTTAACTTAAAATTAAACTCATGACAAATCGAAAAATTTTAACTTTAAAATGTTCAGGACTCGAAGATTAGGACTACAGACCTGGGCTTGAGACTCACCTTCACTGACTTGGGACTTGAATCGAGACTCGACTAGCTTGACTCGGGACTTGAAACTTAAGTAACAGTGTCTGGGTCAAACCGACCTGATGCATGTTTTGAAGCCATTTTTGACATGAATGCCTCTGAGCTGACGGCTGTGGAACGAAACCCTCATCATCTGCCAGTTTATCATCATGATCAGAATTGATATCAAGATCGTTTTCACTTTCAGACACTTCCTCCTCAATGGATTTCTGTGAAGCTGCTTTGTGACAACATCAGTTGTAAAAAGCGCTATACAAATAAATTTGACTTGACTTGACTTGACTTGACTTGACTCTACTTCGCTATCCTGATCGAGGTTGTGTTCCAGATCCTCCTGGGCTGTCTGTCATTTTCCTGCTCATATCGCTCATCTTTTCCATTCCTGAGAGAGTACAGATGTGTACAGTTGGTAGGACTATATAGGACACTATGTGTGTGATATAAGCATGAAGAGGGTCATCAAATTAGTCATTTTCCATTTACATGTTTAATACACTAATTCAGCCCAGCAGAAAGGGTTTCATGCTCCAAATATTATTAAAAATATTTTTCCTGTATTTTTAAACTCTGAAATATGCTGTGTGTCTGCAAATGTTTGTGCACACTTTCTGTTTACTCGCTTATTCTAATCTTAAAATTAAAAGGTGCCAAATTTTGCACACATGCCACATTTTACGTTTAGTTTTCCCCCAATATGTTAAATTTAGCAAATAAACAGTGAACGTGCATTGAAATGTGCAGACGTGTTCTCTGTAGAGGACGCGTTCATGTATTTTCAATCACCAGCACATATAATTTGACCAGGGGTGCCCAAATTTTGCATACAACTTTAGCCTGACTAGCTCTCGCTCTGAGTTGTTTACACGACTGTATAAGCAGATCACAGTGAGAGCTGGTCAGGCTAAAGGGCGGCCTCCACGTGACGGGGGTTAGATTTAACACAGTGATACAACTAAAGCCAGCAGTTTACTTCAATCAAAAACTACAACGCAAAGCAAAATTACATCTTTTTGGCCTCCACTGACTGTGATTGGTCCAAATCACAAAGTTGTTCATTCTGAGACCTCCCCCTGACTGTGATTGGTCCAAATCATTGTCATTAATTCTAAAACCTCTCCTGGACTGTGATTGGTCCTAATCACCGCGTCATTAATTCTAAAACCTCTCCCTGACAGTGATTGGTCCTAATCACCGCGTCATTAATTCTAAAACCTCTCCCTGACAGTGATTGGTCCTAATCACTGCGTTGCATTCTGAGACCTCCCCATGACTGTGATTGGTCCTAAGAAGTCCATATAACCAGAAACAGGATTGTTAGATTTTTTTTTTGTACATTGTCATTCAAAACAAACTACAGATGTCATGTAAATTAACTATATTTAAATTTTATTGTTCTGCTTTTCTACTCTGTGGTCAAAACTAATTTTGCATTCAGAACAACATATGATTATACTGAACCAAACATGCTTTGCATTGATTCACTCGACTTCTTAGCGACTGTTACAACTAGATCTCTATCTGCTACAAACAACCCTGCTTATGGATTAAGCTGTACCAAGTGCACTCACTCTGCTTTCGGCTGATTTGTTCATAAACGGTAGATGCTGGATATAAAGTTTATGTTTTCATTTGTAGCAGAGGCGTGTAGGCAGCTTCTATAAGAACATGATTAATGTTGTTCAAATACTTTGAAAATTATTAAATAAAATGTGTCCTGCCTTCACCTGCACACCAAACAGACACTTACATATGCACACGTACACATTTCTACAGAAACACACATATACTTGACTATTTCTTTGTGCTTCCTGCGTTCGACAGAAAAACTGCAGCTGCGTCACACAGCCATTGTGTCCAAGCAGAACCGTGTAGGACGTGATGATTATAACCTCTGTTATTAAAGCACTCTCTCTCTCTCTCTCCCTCTAGCTCCCTCGCTGAGATGATTTTCTGTAGTACTTAAAGAACTTCAGTGAGGACGTCACCTCTGCCCTTCACTCTCAGCTCTCGGCCTATTTAACACCCCGCTAAAGCACTCGCAGCCACCGCGCTCTATTAAATATGCTCTTTGATATGGGAACCCACTCAGTGAATATACAAAATACAATTTAGAGGTTAATTCATTTCCAACGATTCAATTATTGATGAGGGCTCTCGACGTGTTCCATTCCGGTTATCCGGCGCATGAAATAAGCACCATCAGGGAGCGAAAATAATGCAGAAAAACTGCTATTTCGATTCAGCCTTCATATCATTACGAGCAGCAATACTATAGAAGAAGGCGAGGTTAAACATTTAGGATGCCACAGGACCTCGTAACAAGCATAAAAGCCACTGCAAACACTGGCGCGGGGATTATAATCCGCTAATCTGCCATGTCGTGTGTAAATGGGAAGCAAAAAAGTAGGTAATGAAATGTCACTTCCAGTTTGGCTCTACAGCACCTCCGACCGCATTTCAATCTGATTACGTTTCTCTCCATCGGCACGCTGAATCGGCCCTTTCTTACCCGCTAAAGGGACACGCTGGACAGAATGAAAAGAGTAACCATCGCTAGACCTGCCTACCCATCCTACAGTGATGCTGCAGTAGACTCTAAAGTGAGATTTTCCGGTTAAAAGACCAGGAAAACCCCCTTCTGATGATGTATCTTGAAGGTGAGAGGAGTTTTTGAAAGACTGCAACTGCTTCCCGGTGGATTTTTGTGAGCAGACTGTTTTGAAATGTTTTTTTTTTTCCATTAGCTGGTCAGTGCACAAGAAAACCAGTTTAGCTGACAAGCTAACTGGTAAGTGGGAAGTAGAGGTGCTGTGGGGGGGTGAAGCACCCCCTGATTTCAGGACTGCATCTGCTAAAAATAATTAAAATATTAAAACGTTCTGACCTTCATAATAATCTGAGTGTAGTAAAGACCCATGTGTGCTTATTTTAGAGTGGAGCTTGTATTTTTACACTTTAACCCTTGTGTGGTGTTCAGCTCTGTGGGACCCATTTTCAATGTTTACCAAAAGAAAAAATAATACATACATCATCTAAACCGCTTATCCTTCTGGGTCGCGGTGGGGTGCTGGAGCCTATCCCAGCTGTCATTGGGCGGAAGGCAGGATACGCCCTGGACAGGTCGCCAGTCCATCGCAGGGCAGACAGACATACACAGTCACACACACACTCACACCTAGGGGCAATTCAGCATGTCCAATCAGCCTGACTGCATGTGTTTGGACTGTGGGAGGAAACCGGAGTACCCGGAGGAAACCCACACAGACACGGGGAGAACAGGCAAACTCCACACAGAAATGACCCTGGTCACCCGGCCGGGAATCAAACCCAGGCCATTCTTGCTGTGAGGCGACAGCGCTACCCACTGCGCCACCGTGCCGCCCAGAAAAAATGATGTGATTTATTATTATTTCAACCTCAGATTCTTGGTCTTTGCTCATTTTCTGTGAAGAACATATAAAATAACCCATTTTCAGTGTCTTCACTCTGTTCACCCCCCCACACATTTATATTACACATGTGGTGTTGGGCTGAACCTGCAGGGACTAAAAGTGTGGAGGTGCTGTGTCCTTCACTCTGTTCTCCTCCTACATGGCCTGCTGTTAGTGTGTGTGTTTATATATGTGTGTGTGTGTGTGTGTGTGTGTGTGAGGGTGTGAGGCTGCTGACTGGCTACAGCTGCTAAAGGAGAGCCCTACACTGGCCACTTGTGATATTTTAAACATTTAGTATTTTTACATAAATTGTTGTGGCACTAATAACATTAATGTGGTGGGTCCACCAGACCACTGAGTAACAAACACATCAACACCACACAAGGGTTAAGGTGGAATGAAAATTGAAGACACTAACTTCAGCTTCATCTAATCTAACTTAATCTAATGGAGCAGTGGCCATAAATTGTTAGAGCCCTGGGCGGCTGATCTCAGGGTTACGGGTTCAGTACTCAGGTCTGCTGCTGGGGCCTTTTTGGCACTTAACTCCCTCTATTCCAGTGGTGCTGCATGATTGCTGACCCTGCACTCTGCCCCCTGGCTTTCTAAACTGGAATACGCAAGGAAAAGAGATTGACTGTACTGTGCAAAGCTAACTTAATCTCTAGAGAATCACTCCCCAAACTCAGGCTGCACCACTTGAGATGGAGGCTTAACCCTTAATTCACTACAGATACACACTAATAAAGTAACATTTATAGTTTTTCTAAGAGTTCTTCTGTTTATATGTGTGAGTTTATACATTAGCTCACAGTAACCGGTCCAAAATGCTTTCGTCCAGCTGGGAATTCCCCCAACTCTCCAGATTACCCACTCTGGCATTGCTAATGGTCGTATGATTTATTTGCGGAAAGAATGCTGGGTGTTGTAGTGAGAGAACACTGATAAATCAGAACATCAGAACATATAAAATCGTGAATTGATAAGACTGAGGGATTTAATGCTACACAACAAATTAAACCTTTTTTTATGCCTTTAATACCAGTTCATGCTCAGGTTTGGCGTCCGATTTTTGCATATGAGTGCAGCAAAACATATCTTGGAAACATTATGACTTCCAACCACTTTCGTACGGCCATTTTTACCAAAACAAAGTAGTTACTGTATGATTACTGCACTGCCATTGTTAACTGCATAGCGACGAGCCGCGCAGGCTAATGATTCTCGGCGAGTAAAACACCCGAGGCTGAGCTGTATAGCGCTGAAAGCGAGGCATCTGAGATGAAAGGGGGAAAGAAACAGATTTGGGAGGATAGTACGAGGAATCACTCTTGAGTATTCTTTTAAATCATCAGCAGTTGTGTAACAATTCCTCCTGCTAATGGGGGTGTTTTGTTGGGTTTAATGGGCTTAATTGGCCGGGGCCCAGCACCGCTAGCGAAGGTGGAGAATAATAGAGATACCTGTTCTCCTCCTCTCCCTCTGTTCAGCTGGAGGAGGAGAAAGCCCCCGAGGAACAGACATTACCTTAACCCACAGGAGAGGGAGAGAGAGAGGGAGAGAGAGGGAGAGAGAGAGAGGGAGAGAGAGAGAGGGAGCGTTCTTTTTTCCTTCACCTGAATAAAAACAGGCAATGTTTATGCATGATGCACACTGAAAATCTCACATCGATGGGGTTTGCTTTGAACTGGGGCATGACCGAGTTACTGTTTGGCTGCTAAACATGTACCAGCGATTTACAGGCATCATCGAAAATTACTGCAATCGAAGCACCGATAAAGTCTCTGTAAACGTTACATAACGTTGCCAAAATATTAAACGAGTATCTCAAAAATGGAAAATGGAAAAAAGGAAAAATGCTCAGAACGTATAACGTAAGTTAATATAATGAGATTTTTTTCTAAGTAATTTTAAAGCATTTCTCTCTGTATATTCATCATGAAATTATCACCCAATGTAAAGGGCAGCTGCTGTGCTCCAACGACGTCATGAAATAAAAAACTGAAAAACTGAACATGGATGTGAACTAAAACATACTTCCCAGCTCTAATGGAAGCTAAAAAATTGCTTGTTTACAATAAAAATTTATTGCTTTATGCTTGGGTGGCATGGTGGCGCAGTGGGCAGCGCTGTTGCCTCACAGCAAGAATGGCCTGGGTTTGATTCCCGGCCGGGCGACCTGGGTCACTGTGTGGAGTTTGCATGTTCTCCCCGTGTCTGTGTGGGTACCCTCTGGGTACTCCGGTTTCCTCCCACGGTCCAAAGACATGCAGTCAGGCCAACTGGAAATGCTGAATTGCCCCTAGGTGTGTGTGTGTGTGATTGTATATGTCTGTCTGTCTGCCTGCCCTGCGATGGACTGGTGACCTGTCCAGGGTGTATCCTGCCTTCCGCCCAATGACAGCTGGGATAGGCTCCAGTGACCCAGAAGGATAAGCGGTTTAGATGATGTATGTATGTATGCTTTATGCTTTTATACTCTATACAAATATTGCTAGGCCAGTTGTTGCCCAAACTGTTAAACGCAAAGAAACTCAATCATAGAACTAACCCATTTCCAAAATAGCAAAAAAATGTAAATAAAAACAAAACACAATGATGAGCAAATCATTTAAACCCTATGTTTCATTAAAAATGCTTTAAAGACAACATATCAAAGGTTGAAACTGAGAAACTTTATTGTTTTTTGAAAAATATATGTCTATTTTGAATTTGATGCCGGCAACACGTTCCAAAAAAGTTGGGACGGGGGCAACAAAAGGCTGGTAAAGTTGTGTAATGCTAAAAAAAACACCTGGTGGTTGATTGGCAACAGGTCAGTAACATAATTGGGTATAAAGAGCCTCTCAGAGAGGCGGAGTCTTTCAGAAGTAAAGATGAGGAGGGGTTCACCACTCTGTGAAAGACCATCAAATAGTGCAACAATCCAAGAAAAACGTTTCTCAACATAAAACAGCAAAGAACTTTTGATTTCCATCACCTACAGTACATAATATCATTAAAAGATTCAGAGAATCTGGGGAAATCTCTGTATGTAAGGTACAAGGCTGAAAACCAGTATTTGAAATTCTTTTTGGAAATCACGGACGCTGTGTCCTCCGGGCTGAAGACCACTCAGCTTGTTATCAGAAGATGACTTTTAGCATGAAGACATCTAGTTAAGCCTAAAGATCTCTATATGACAAGCAATTTAGCAATAACTCGTTTCAATCTGCTGCCAGAGCAGTCATGTATCGGTACGCACAATCTGCATTTTCTATCACTGTATAAAAGACGCATACATTTTCTATCATGCACTTTATTTCAAGGAAGCACTGTGACTTTTCGAGCTCATTCAGAGTGCGGATCGGATCAGTAAGTGCTTATTATTGTTTTGTTTAATCAGAGTAACAATAAAATACAACTGATATGCGACACATTTCCATTCATGTGTTTCCTTGTTCAAAAATGTAGCTTGTGTAAAAATCTACGACTTTTGGGCTTTGTTAGATCAAACTTTACATATCAAGTAAATTAATTTGTACAACAGATAGCGCTGCATACATATATATACATATATATATATATATATATATATATATATATATATATATATATATATATATATATATATATATATTTTACTGGAGAAGAGAATTAGCCATGTTTTTAGCCACAGCCTTAAAGGTTAACACAGGCCTGCGTGTCCAGATCAGCCCCATAATTTAGAATCCATGTTCTAAATTAAAATAGTCTTGTTGACTGTAATTGACCATTTGCAATATAATGACTAACACAACACTCAACCAATTATTGGCCTACAAAACTGACCGGAGTGTATGTATAGCAAAACAGCTATGCATAGTGGGAAGCTGCACCCCCAGAACTGCACTACTGTTGGTTATTGTAATTTCTAGCTCCTTAAAAATGAATGTCAGTATCTGTGATAATGTTTATATCGTCCAAGCTGTACTTCGAATCAGAGCCAGATCCGTGTAGAAGGTTTGATATCGGTTCAGGAGATGTTGATCTCGTAAATCAGCGTCCGTTACCCACTTTCTGTGAAGCTTTGCTGCATTACGAGCCTTTATTGAGAACCAGTTCCAACAAACAAACAGAGAGTGTTTGATTCGTCGAGTAGCACTGCTTCCTCCGACTCCTCCAGAGGGTCCTCTCATGTATTGTTTTGTCTCGACATAAATTGAATTGAGGCGACTACAAGCCCTGACACCCAGCCTGCATCACATGGAGCAGGACTGTATGCGTGCTGGATATTGCCTGTTTATATGATAATGCAATTGCCATGCTGATGAGGGACCTCGGCCGCTGCCTGCCCTCTTATTACCATGCATCGCAAGATGCACGCGCCATCCCTCGGAACGTAACGGTACACACGTAATGGCGTAATTCGTTCAAGAGCCTCGTCCTTCTGTGTGAGCATCTAGTCACGGAAACGGTCGTCTTCATGCACCACGAGCAGTAACGACCGCATGCATTCATCTACCCCAATTAGCTCGGAACAACAATGCCCAGGCGAGGTGAGGGAAGCTGGGCTATGGCTGGAGAAGCGGAAGGGCTGGAGGAGCGCGGGTCTACGGGGACTTCTGGCAGGGAGAGACTGGGAATAGAGTGACGCTGGGCATATTGGGCCCGCTGCTCGACAGGGAATATAGGGAACTACTGCAGGACAATCTGTCACCCCCCCCCAGCCAGGGATGCTAATGACAGATGATGTGTTCCCGGAGTAGTCCACAGAGGGACAGAGCGACAGAGGGGCAGAAAAAGAGACCAACAGACTTAACCTATGAGCAAGATTTGCCTTAGATAGCAGACCTGGGTTAACATACCTCTCAAAGCACCAAGACTGGTCCACTCCAGCCCCTTTTAGAGTAAAGAGCCCCAGCCATATGAAGCCTGCTCAGCTCTGACAGTGGCTTGAGGCCATGTAGCAGTCAGTGGAAAGGCATGCTGAAGGCCAAGACCCAGCTAAAAGCCCGGCCTCCATCCCTCATGGCTCTGTATAACGCTGTGGACATTCTGCCTCCATTATTCCATATGTATTTACAACCCAGGGGCCCAGGGCACGTAAACAGGCTCTATGTTATCGGGCACAAGGGGCCTGGACACATACAAACACAGACCAAGAACACAGTGCCGATGAGCTGTAGATCTTCTCAGTGCAAACATGAAGCTGGACGCACCCATTTGGCCAGACAGCTGCTTCATGAATGGATGAAGAAGCTAGCAATAGCCACATAGCCCTGGAGTGCATGTTAGGTATGCTAACACAGGTACAACATGTACATATAAACAGGCAATAACATTTATAAAGCATTTCTGAGGCCAGTAATTAAGTTTACTTGTAATAACACAAGCTTTGGAGTCCAGATGATCTTTCCAAGCTCCACCTACAAATGCATTCTTTCAAAGCAACTGTCGCAGAACAGTTTTTATCTTGACTTTATGGACCTAGCTAGACTATTTTTCCATAATGCCAGTATATATATGGCAAGTACGCCAAAAAATCAGTGGTGGATGAAGTACACAAACCATGAACTTGAGTTAAAGTAGAGATACCCAAGGTAAAGTTCCTCCCTTTAGACCTCCACTTGAGTAAAAGTACAAAAGTATTTGCCTTCAAATGTACTTAAGTATCGAAAGTAAAAGTACTAACAGATTAATTATGTCTCTGATGTCCTGTTATCATTTTTATAACAAGACTCGCTTCATTAACTAATTTTAGGTGAAAATACTCCAGTGTCTCTCTTGGTAAACCGGTCTTTTAATAGAAGGTCATTAATTAGTGACGCTGATGGCACTGAAGGCAAACAGTTTCCATCAGGTAGAACTGAGTGGCTCTGAATTCACTTTTTGCGGACAAGCAAAGTTTCAGTTTAAGATTTATTTGAACTTAGTTAATAAAAACTTTAAACTCAGATTCACAAATGAGTTTCCTTTACTAAACTGCATCTGTAGGTCTCTGTTCATAAACATAAACTAAACAAAACAAATTTACTATAAAATGAAATATTGTTTGTATAAATTCAGGAAAAAGACACGTCAGTCTCAACTGCATATGTGTACATATTTCTATATTGTGGTCTATTTACACAAAGTTAGGTTAGTTCATCATTTATGTTGAATAGACTCTCCCAAAATTTTACGCTGCTGCACTGATGTTGAACCGTGTGCTGCACTGGGTCGGTATGACCAACAGGTCAAAACAAGCTCAAAACTAAGTGAGCGCTGTGCCCTGATTGGTGTTCTTACTTTGCGCTTCTTTCATTTTGACATTACGTTTTTATGCACACATAAACCAAAAGGAGCGACAGATTTCTCATAATGTAGTGGAGTGAAAGTAAATATTTGACTTTGAAATGTAGTGGAGTGAAAGTAAAAAGTCACCCAAAATGGAAAAACTTCAGTAAAGTACAGATACAGGAAAAAACTACTTAAGTACAGAAACGAATTACATTTACTTCGTTACTGTCCACCACTGGAAAAAATGCATTTGGCAAATTCTTTAAAGCAGCACTAGTCATGCTACAGAAACCAGCAGTTTAGCTTTGCTAACTAGTTAACAAATGTTAAAAACTGCTAACTGCACAGCTCATTAAATCAGATGTTTATCTTTGAAAATATTGCTTACATTGTCTATGCTAACTGTGCTGAGTCGCACATCTGCAACATGAAGCTGGATGCTGCCTCTGTTTTGGCCAGACAGCTGCTTTATGAACGAATGAAGAAGCTAGCAATGCCTGCATAGCCCTGCATAGCCCTAGTATAGGTATGCCAACACAGGTACAACATGTATGCATAAACAGGCAAAAACAAGTTATACTAACATTTATATTGCTTTATCGAGGCCAGCAATCAAGTTACCAGCTTTAAATTGCTTGTAAAAACACTAGCACTGCAGTCAAATTGCAACGGTTGCAAGGTTGGGCAATGCTAGCAAAAATCCCATACAGCTGAACTAATTTTTTTTCCAAATATATGTCAGTTTTAGTCACTAGGATAGATGGATTGAGGATCTCATTGATAAGCTAAGCAGAAAGTTCATTCACTTCATCTGTTTCAAATGTTGCAAGCTAACTGAGTCTCTATTTGTCCATAGTTCTCACCAAGTAGCTTAACTTTATGGGTCCAGACAGCTGCTTCATGAATAAATAAAGAAGCTAGCAATACCCACAAAGCCTTAAAGCGCATGTGGTATCAGTCTGCCAACATGGGTACTGCATGTACACATAAACAAGCAACAACAAAGATATACTAACACTTACACCGATCAGGCATAACATTATGACCACCTCCTTGTTTCTACGCTCATTGTCCATTTTATCAGCTCCACTTACTATATAGGTGCACTTTGTAGTTCTACAGTTACAGACTGTAGTCCATCTGTTTCTCTGATACTTTGTTAGCCCCCTTTTACCCTGTTCTTCAGTGGTCAGGACCCTCATGGACCCTCACAGAGCAGGTACTGTTTGGGTGGTGGGTCATTCTCAGCACTGCAGTGACACTGACGTGGTGGTGGTGTGTTAGTGTGTGTTGTGCTGGTACGAGTGGATCAGACACAGCAGTGCTGCTGGAGTTTTTAAACACCTCAGTGTCACTGCTGGACTGAGAATAGTCCACCAACCAAAAATATCCAGCCAACAGCGTCCTGTGGGCAGCGTCCTGTGACCACTGATGAAGGACTAGAGGATGACCAACACAAACTGTGACCTTTCCACACCCACAAATGCATTGTTTGGAAGCATCTGTTGCAAGGTTTTGGTCACACTGATTAATTGTGTTCAGTTTTTTTAAGGATGTCTTTGACAGGTGAAGCAGAAATGTTAATGTTGTAAGCTTAATATAAAGGCCAGCTAAGCCTCTGTTCTTCTCTGTCCACAGCGGTCACCCAGTAGCTTGACCTTATCAAGTTAGAGGCTCCATGTTGTCATGTTTTCTGTTTTACCATAATGTCAGTATATAGCCTTGCTGCCTAGCTTTGTCATCTATCTACCCTGATAACAGGAGGATAGTGATGGCACTGATGGCAAAGCTGGTGGTCCACTGGTGTTTTGCTCAGCGTTTTCCGGCCGGCCTACCAGTGTTTAAGCAGAGTCTTAGACAAAATTCCACTGCTCATCGCTCATTTTCCACTCACAGTCCAATTTACTGATTTTTTCCTACCTTCTTTTCTTTAGTTATACTTTGCAAATTTGTTTAGTAAATAATTTTAATCTTGCACAGTGTCAGCAACAACATTTTCAATTAAAGCATTTTATATTAGGCCTAGTTATTCGTTTTTTCTCTCTCAGCTGTTGTTGGTAATATATGTCTGAGTTTATTTTATAAAATAAAAGACTATGTATATTTCATCGCTGTCCAATGAAAAACATGTATCTCCATTCTTTTCTGCATCATTTGAGCTCAGCTGCTGTCCTTTACATTGTGTGAAAATTTTATGATGATTGGACCAATAGAAACGCTCCAAAATTGCTTAGAATAAAAACATTTTCCATTAAGTTACATTGAAACTAAAGAGGGTTTTTGCCCTCTCCTGTAAAGTTACTATTGTGGAGATTTTTGTTTTTCGTTGGACAGCGATGATTTAAAATCTACTTGAGGAGATTAAAAACTAGGCAGAGCTTGTATGCAGGACAGTAATCTGGGAGGTCCAAGGGTGGATCAGAAGTGGCAGAAAGTCAGCGGGGTCCCGACCTTATCAAGCCAGCTGACCGATATATGCTCGCCGTCTGGGTATCAACGTTAAAACTGCTGAATCTGAACTGCTCAGTCTATTAATCAGAACATCAATGTCTATAAAAACTCTAGAAACCTTCATTATACGACCAAAGAATGACACCCAGCTTATTCTAACACTGCGTCCCTTTACACACATGCAAACTGAAATGAATAACACACTCCAGATTTACAGGTTTTGACAAGTTGACACAAACGTGCTACCTGCACACATGAGTCAGGACGCTGCACAGCAATCGAGGGTCAGCAGGGCCTCATCCGAAACAACTTTACAGCTCTACAACTTCCCATTACATGGCACAACTTCCTGTGGAAGCGGGCCGCTGTAGGTGGACCTTCCTTTAAACACGCTCTTAGAGGAAGGCAGGTCAGAGGTCGACCAAGTGTGTTTACACCAGAACCGTGCGCTGCTATGTTATCCCATTCTCAGAGCGCTCCTCCAACGCTTTTATGAGAAACAATCTTTCAGTGTTTATATTCCCGTAGAGAAGAAACCTCCGGAGCAACATTTTTGGTGAGACAGAGTTACTTGTCAACGGCTCCTGAGCAGCGAGTGAGAAGTGCATGCAGACCGAAACAGTGTGGTTCAAAAGATACAGTACTGTGTAAAAGTCCGAGACCACCCTCCACTTATTATAGTCAGTCAAAACAGCCATTATGCACAAGTCATTGATTTTTCAGGAGATATTTTGGAGGTGATTACACTCAGAGAACACTGACTGGGGTGGTGCCCACAAGGTTATGTCATCAGTACCTTTAGTTAGAGAGTGTAATTGTACTTTAATACATCACAATTATTTTTTAGTTGTATTGACTCAACTCACCCTCAATGCACTCCAGGCTTTTCATTTTTGTTGTGTGTGAGCATCTATGCTGGCTTTTTTGTTTGTCACTGTCTCTCTTCTGGTCTCTCTCTTCACAGGTGTACCTGGTCTGCAATCAGTCATGTAAGGAGGACCTCAAACCAATCAGAGGTCTGGCTAGTATAGCTAGGGGAGGAGCCTATGCTTTAAAAGAGACCTTCAAGATGGCTGAAGATATGGGGGTTGATGGGTCTGCTGTGGTTTGAGGGTTTTTGGAGTTTGAGGGTTTTTGGAGTTTGAGGGTTTTTGGAGTTTGAGGGTTTTTGGAGTTTGAGGGTTTTTGGAGTTTGAGGGTTTTTGAGTATCTTGGTTTTGAGTATCTGGGTTTTGAGTATCTTGGTTTTGAGTATCTGGGTTTTGAGTATCTTGGTTTTGAGTATCTTTTTGTTTCAGGTATATTACTGGTGCTTCTTAACTTAGTTTTAAGACTTTAACTCTTGTGATGGGGAAGTGCTTTAGATTTGGTATTTTACCTGCACACATTTTAACTTTGTTTTACAAATTGTTTGATTATGTGTACCATCTGGGGTTTCAAACACGTAAGAAGGGCACCTATACATTCTCACCATGTAGAAGTCTACTCTGTCTAGTTCCCTTGGTCAGTGGGCCACATGTACTTCCAATTACTGGCCAGGAAAGTGTAGAGTAGTTGGCTTCCGTTTCCTTTTTTAAGTTAGCTAAGCACTTTGTCTCAGAGTAGGTGAGTGTGGTAGGTTTTGTTCTCTTCTTTGGTGCTGTTCACAGTTTGACTCCTCCAGTGTGGTTCTAGGTCTCACAGCACACCTTTTTATTGTGGCTGGTTTTAATAAAATGGCTTCAAAAACTCTATCGGTCTGTTCCTCCAGCTTTTAGTCCATCAGCATCAGTTCCATCTTTCAGTGCCCTGTGTTACTGATTCCACAGGGCCCTAGACAAAACACTGGGTCATAATTTTATTGTTCTGTTTTAAAACCATATAAAAAGGTACACCAAGATGCTTTTCACCTGGGGGGAAAAATGTATTTAAAGTGCACAGTTGGACCTCAAAACTGCTGTTGTACCTTTTTGAGGGTACCTTTTAAATTGTTTGTACCTAGACAAGTCAAAAATGATTAACAATTATTCATATTGACTTGCACAAGGAGGGAGAAAGTCAAAGGCAAAGAGGTAAAAAAAGGAGCTTCCGAAACTGGAGTTCAAAAACATGATTAATATCTGCAGAGAAAGAAGAAAGACCTGGTAGACACCAACACTGTCCCCATCAGGATAAAAGCACTTAAAGGGAACTGCCAACTATTTTTCAAAAACTCTGCAAAATTAAATGGTTAAGATGTAAACAAACGCATTCAGAGTGGTTTGGTGTGAAATGCTCTGTTCTAGAGTCTGAATTGTTCACAGTGGTGGTGATAGGAACCAGACGTCCACCTCTAAAAGCTCCCTCAAAGAAAGTTATTAAATGAAATGGCTGTGAATGCAGTGCCTGATGTCTGAGACACTGTTTTATGCTTTTGGTTTAAAATGTATTTTAATCTATTCATGGCAGAGGCACCCATGCAAGGTGCTGTGTTGCAAAATAGTCCCCAAAGACAACTTATTTTTTTCAGATTAACTGCTATTTTACCATCCTCAACAATCCAAAAAACTCAGATACATGTAGGTTCACTGGTGGCTTTGGATAGTAAATAAAATATTATAAATATTGGCTATTTTTGTGTTGTAGACATGGAGACCCCTGGTTCCTATCAAAACCACTGTAAAGAAATCTGTAAGTTTCTCTACAATGTACCATTTCTCCTCAAACTACTATGAATGACTCCACTGTGAGAAGACGACTCAGCGCTGTGGGTCTGAAAGGATGTGTAGCTGTCAAGAAGAACCTCACTGAGAAAAGGAGACGGACACATCAAACAAAGAAGCTGAACAATGGACTGACCACCCCAGAGTCCAGACCTCAACACCACTGAATGTGTTTGATTACTTCAGAAAATGATCAACCAGCTTCTAAGACTGAACTTTGGAGGTGTGTCTGCAGATTCTTTGAGGGACTGAAAGTGAGTCTCCTGAAAAGAATGGAAGCTGGAATAAAGGTGAAGAGAGACACACTGAATATTGAAAAATGTGGTATATTCAGATGTTGAAGTTTTCTGATTCCTTCCTGTCCCTGAAAAATGAATAACTTGTACTTATTGGCTGTTTTGACTGGAAATTAAATAATAAATGAAAGGTGACTTTTGCTCAGTGCTGTACTGCAGCACAGCTGTTGTGTGCTGGAGAGAAGCTCACAGATATGAAAAGCTTTTAAATGAGTATTTTCCTCAGTTATCAGCTGGTATCAGTCAGCAGTGAGAACCGAGCTGAAATTCTACAAAGTGCATTATTATAGAAATATGCACATCTATTCTATGAACGCTGTTCCATAGTGTGTATCATACTGACACGCAAACACACACACACACACACACACGATCTCAGAGCTTCATGCTTGGCTATCTTTCCTGGACAGTGTCAGGAGCAAAACCCATATGTCATACAATATGATGCCCTGTCAAGCGTGCAGTTGAGTGTATTTGACAGAAAAACAATTTGATTTTGGGAGTGGGGCACTTTCCAGCTGACTGCATCGGCAGCTGAGTAGCTCAGCAGTGACCCGTGTGTGTGTGTGTGCGGGGATATATGCGCGTGTGTGTGTGTGTGGTCAGGGTGCAGGCTGGCCGCAGAGGGATGGTCAGGGGCGACTCTCTCAGCTGCTGTGCATTGTTGCTGCAGACACACAATGCACCCAACACAGTCCTCCAGCTGACCCCCTGGCCTCTCTCTCTCCCTCCCTCCCTCCCTCTCACTCTCTCTCTCTCTCTCTCTCTCTGTTTCTCTCTTTCCTCTTTAACTATCTCTCCCTGTAGCTCTCTCTCTTCTCTGTATTAGTATCTGTAGCCATAAACCCATTGTCTCTCTCTTTCTCTCTCTCTCCTGTTTATTAATTCCTATAACAATAACCTTATACTCTGTCTTTCACTTGTCTCTCTCTTTCTTTCATTCTTTCTCTCTCTTCTCTTTATCTATTCATATAGTAATAACCTCTCTCTCTCTCTCTCTCTCTCTCTCTCTCTCTCTCTCTCTCTCTCTCTCTCTCTCTCTCTCTCTCTCTCTCTCTCTCTCTCTCTCTCTCTCTCTCTCTCTCTCTCTCTCTCTCTCTCTCTCTCTCTCTCTCTGTGCCACTCGCTCTGCCTACAGGGTGAGGGTCCTGACTGAGCACCCAACCTTTGCTCTTCATGTTTTGCGATTGGCTGATAGGATGTTCTGCTGGACCGGAAGACGGCCTTTTATTGGCTGACACTCACACGTATCCATGGAAACTGCTTGGCCGTTGACCGCTATTAGAGGAGTCATGATGCTGATTGGCTGTGCACTTTTCAAGGCATCGTAAACTGCCACATAATTGATTTGTTTACCCCAGTACGTTGTCCTGGTGGGACGGGGCGCGATGGGAGGAAGTGATAAATAGGGAAAAAACAATAATAAATAGGCTCTGACCTACTAACAGGCCGACGGAGACGAGCACTTGTCTTCGGACCACAGACCCATCGGTGAACAGCAGAATCCTGAGAGAGGGAGAAGAGAGGAGGACAGACATTAGCATCCCGAAATAAAAACACGGGACATTCACTCATAAACAGGGACCTTCTGTGAAAAGGAAGAGGAGCGTGTGTGTGTGTGTGTGTGTTCACCTGCATGTAAAGAGCTTTGTTCTAATCTTTATGGTAATAGAGTCTGGCGGCCACTTGGCTGCAGGCAGAGCAGATCAGGCATTAATAGAAAGTAAATGTGTTTGTGGAGAAAAGGAAAGAGTCACTTGAAACAGGACTAATTTATTCCTTATTGAGTTGAGTGAGTGCATTCGCAGAGCTGGCAGCCACTCAGCCACTGCCACACACACATCAACATCCAAGGTACGATATATAGGGGGTCCTGGGGGGTCTAGGACCCCCTAATAAACCTCTTGGACCCCAGGAATGTCTCAAAATCAAAATTCTGTGGGTCCTTAAAAATAAATTTATTATGAAGTTATGCTGTTTGTTAGGGATAAAATTGGGATTCTTAACTAGAGATGCAGCTCTGCTCTGCCTCAGGGTAAATCTGAAAACTCGCCCAGTTTCCCAAGAGTTTGGCGTAAAGAGTGTTTCTCACTTCTCACACTGAAGACAGAAAAGGAGACGAAGAAGATCTCAGTTAATGTGCGGAAGAGCAAATTATGTAGTTATGTTATAACTGAAGTTCACCTCCTCGCCTTCCGTTACAGTGACAACGGGTTTGCAACCCCCACAGCCACCCCATCTCCTCTCTGTTCCTCAGCCCTACATCAGTCCTGCTACAGCTATGAGGGGTCTGGCCTTACAGCTAGCTACAGGCAGAAGCTGCCCAGAACTCCAGCCCAAGTTCCTCAGAGTCCCACCCCGCTCCCTCAATCCGTCTTCCCTCATACTACCACCGCCATGTTGAATGCATGGCCTGAACTCACAAAACTAGAAAAGAGACTTTCCTGAAGAACAATTGGGTAACACTTTACTGTAGGGTGCTGTTCATAAGGCTACATGACACCTATATAAGGTTGTTATTACAACTGACATAGCCCTACATAACTGTTTATGAATGCTTATTACAACAGGCATCATCTGTCATAAAGGCTACTTTAGCTGACTTTGATAAAAATTGGCAAATGTAACCTTTATAGCGAGTGACGCTTATTGGAACAAGCATTTATAAACAGTTACGTAGGGTTAGGTCAGTTGTAATGACAACCTTATGTAAGTGTCATGTAGCCTTATGAACAGTACCCTACAGTAAAGTGTTACCAACAATTGTTCAACCGAGTTGAACAGCTGCCCATCCTGTGCGTTCTGATGCTGCTGCCTCTTCTGCCTTGATCCGATGCCACCGCTCGCCGTGCAAACCTCACCTTCACAACCTGACCCCACTGATGCTGCTGCTGCATGAACTAAACTAATCAAATTAATCATTTGCTCCACCTGTTTTCCCTGTTTTTGTACTATAATACTTTATACTAACAATGTTTACTATCCGGTGTCGACCAGAGGAGGATGGGTTCCCCTTCTGAGTCTTGGTTCCTCTCAAGGTTTCTTCCTGTTTCTCTTAGGGAGTTTTTCCTTGCCACTGTCGCCACTGGCGACGCTCATGGGGGCTCGGACCCGGACTTCTTTTTGTAATGCTCATTTCCTTGTAAAGCTGCTTTGTGACAACACCTGTTGTAAAAAGCGCTATATAAATAAACTTTACTTGCTTCAACCAAACATTTTGTTGCCATTGAAGCATCAGCATCACTATGTCAAGTGAGTTAGCCGCCAGCCAACACTGGAGTAGCCAGCCAGCATGGGACCCCCCCAAATACCAGGGTGTATTTCACACACTGTCAATATCTACACCTCAATACAGGCATAAACACCAACGACAAGGAGCATCAGGTCATTGGACCCCTTATAACTAAAGTTCAGGGGGCAATGCTCCTCCAATCCTATCACAAAGCTTGAGATATGCCATGATAGTGAAACTGCAGAGAACAGTCTGAAACAGATATGCAGCCACAGGTCAGCCTGGCTCACTGGCTGAAATGGGGAAAGAATATTCATTATTATTTTATTAGATTAGATTAGAATTATTAGATTATTAAGGTGCATTTTTTGGATAATTATATTTCTATTTGTTTCCTGTGAGTGCTGTCATTGTATTTATTCTAAGAAACCTGACAGTTTATTTTATAAGTTTGCTATGTTGCTGCTTCTAAAGATCTCAGCTGTCTAACTCATTTACGCCGGAACTACATGCTACAGACGCCAGCTGTGCTGCTTTGTCAACTAGCTAGCTGTGTTAAATCACTGAAGCTGCCAAACCGCTTAGCCTATCAATCCACACCGCATCCACATCTCACAACAGACTCACTCTGATCTTACTGTAACATCAATGTAGCAATTCTAAACCTGCACATATAGATTGACATTTTGTATATCTTCTATCCATACCTTGCATAATCTGTAATATATATATATATATATATATATATATATATATATATATATATATATATATATATATATATATATCAGTATTCTATCCCCTGTGTACGCTGCATCTCCTAATGTAAATGTGATGTGACAATAATATATATATATATACACATATATTGCAGTTGTCGGAGGAAAACCTCCAAAATGGTAACTTTACAGGAGAAGGAAAAAACATACTTTACTTTTAATGTAAGTCAGTGGAACCAGAATTTTTTCCAAGTCATTTTGGGCCGTTTCTTCTGGTCCATTCATCATGAGATTTACATACAATGTAAAGATCAACAGGCACTTTCAAATTATGTCAAAAACTGGAAAACGTCAAAAATGGAGGTTTTCTTCTAACAACGGTGACATATATACATATATATATATATATATATATATATATATATATAACCTATGTTGGCAACTTCATCTTTCTTATATGCATCAAACAACACCAAATGTCTGAACGTCGATCTGCTTTTCTTCTCACTTTCACACTCCTCTGTCTCATGTTCATATTCATAAACGACACACATGCACACGCTCACGCAACGCACAGAGCTCCATATATTACTATTTAAAAAGGTCACCATTTTCTCTGGCTAAGCGCCCCGTGCCTATTGATAATTTTATGCATAAACAAATGGCAAATTTGTGCCACATAAATATGTATTAGCAATTAATAATGTCCCTCGTCTGCGGCAATGCCAGGTGCATGCAAAATCGCCACAGCCGCGCCGCCAGGGCTGGTGCCTTTGTTTTCCCGCTGGTCTCTCTCAGGTCCTCTACAATGGGCAAACAATGGGCACCAGGAGCTGGGCACCGGGCGCTGGAAAAAGCCCCTGGCACCCGGAGAACGCCACCGTCGACCTGGGCCGTGCCAACCTACTGCGGGCAGCATTAGATGGGCTGAGGGGCAGCAGTACAAAGAGAGGTTTAAAGGGCCATTTATGTGCTTTAAAAGAGTCTTATTTGGGCTGGCAGAGCAGAGCAGCAGACTGAGGTAGGGGAATGTGTGGGGACAATGCTGTGCAAAAGTCAGAGACCCCCTTTTATTTATTTAATTTTTAATCAGAGCTGCAGTTAAGTACAGGTCATTCGTTTTTCAGGATCAATAGAGCAAAAAGCATTTAACAGATCAGCCTCAAAAACTAAATCTAATCTCAGCTGTTTGAGTGTTCAGTGTTCAGTGAGTCACTCTTTCCCTTTATTCCAGCTTCCATTCTTTTCAGGAGACTCACTTTCAGTTCCTCAAAGAATCTGCAGACACACCTCCAAAGTTCAGTCTGAGAAGCTGGTTGATCATTTTCTGAAGTAATCAAACACATTCAGTGGTGTTGAGGTCTGGACTCTGGGGTGGTCAGTCCGTTGTTCAGCTTCTTTGTTTGATGTGTCCGTCTCCTTTTCTCAGTGAGGTTCTTCTTGATCAGCTACACATCCTTTCAGACCCACAGCGCAGAGTCGTCTTCTCACAGTGGAAGGATGGACAGAAACACCAGTGGATGTTTTCAGATCTGAAGCAGCTTGATTTTCTCCTCTCTCTCAGAGGTGAAAGCTTTAAGTGCTGTTTATCTGATGGGGGCAGTTTGGATGTCGACCAGCTCTTCCAGGTGGTTGTTAGGGGCCACATTTTCTCTGTAGCTTTTAACCCTCTTGTTATAATCAGCTGTAAGGAACAGCAATAATGTTCCCAGGTCAAACTGACCTGATGCACACTTAACCAGCCGGAAGAAGTTAAAAATATATTTTTCTCCATAAGCATTATCGTTAGCTCAATTAATATCAATTTAATCAATATTCAGTGAGCTTTTTCACCCATTACAGGTCATAGTACATTAGTGAAGACTAGACATTCAACATATTTGTTTTATTTATTATTATTTAAACCTTTTTAACATTTCTGACATTTTTTATGTCATGGCCATGCTGAGTAATATAAACAAAATGCCTCTTCTGTTCCGGGTCAAACTGACCCTTTTAGTTCATATCGCACTAAATGAGGCATAAGTCCAGCAGAAAAGGTTTCATGCTCCAAAAATTATTAAATATATTTTTACTGTTGAAACAGGTCAATGTGACCTGCAACATAACAGGAGGGTTAATATATATATATATATATATATATATATATATTTAACTTCAGTTTTGGAAACCCCTAGATTAGATTATATTATATCTAATCACCTCAAAAACGGGCAACTTGTGCTTAACCCCTTAAACGGCACCTTTAGCAGTAAAAAAAAAAATTATATATATATATATATATATATGTATATAATTTTTTTTTGCATACACTGTGGACATCGACACCCCTGGTTCCCATCACCACTATTATAATGGAATTCCAAATCAGGTATGTTTCTCTATAGTGTACCAATTTATATTAAAAAATGCTCCAACTGGCTTTGTTATGTTACAATCTGACCCCCTTTAACCCTTAAATGGTCAGGGTCCACCAGCAGGTCTAAAGTTTTATTACACACTTCTATAACCTAAGAATAGCTCAACCAGTTTGCACTGCAGTCCATGTAGTTACTGAATAATAAGCCTTAGTATGTAATAACCCTGAGATTTTAGGGGGCTAATGGCTGTTTTGACTAGAAAGCAGTCCAGCTCGGCCGCAGAGAGATGCAGAAACACCTGTTTAGCCACCTCAGCACCCGGGAGCATCGATACTGCTCTCACCTGAGGTCCCCACAGTGCCAGAGAGAATAACAAAGCAAACAAACACACAAACACATGCACGTATGCGTAGGAGCAGCCCTGCTTAACTGGAGAATATCCACCATAATCATAATCCCATTATCACACGCACAGAGTGAGGAAGAACAAAAGAGACAGTCGCCCGATTGTCTCTGTGATGTTTAACAGGAGCAGATAAACACAGTCAGAATGATAAAGTATCTAACCTCATAACACACAGGGACAGCGCGCGAGTGTGTGTGTGTGTGTGTGTGTGTGTGTGTGTGTGTGTGTGTGAGAGCGAGAGGGGATTGTGTAAGCATTTTGTATCAGAGAGGCTTATTTAGGGAGAGAGGGAGATTAACAATGACCAGCCTGGAGCTGTGGTCCACACACTCATCTCTCTAATCACCACGCAGATAATACCAACAGAATGCGGCTCCGGTAATCATAATGCCACCGAACACATCTGCCTATTCATTTCAGCTCTAATACAATAATAGCATTGAAACATCTGTTAATGAGACTCAGTGCAATCAAGAAAGGGGATTTGATACGGCATCTGTTCCCCAGAACCTGAATAAGCCGCTATCTTCCAGCAGAGCGCTAACCGGTGCTCACTGACCCTGAAATCCATCCAGTCCTACTCACCCCCTCCACACACACAATGGGGACATGGGGTCATACACACACACACATACACACACAAAAGTCTGGTTACAATGACTTACATTAAAAGTAAAGTAGGTTTTTTGCCTCTCCTGTAAAATGATTATTTTGGATATTTGGAGATACAAGGTATATATATATATATATATATATTGTCAGACCAAAACCTCCAAAAGAGGTAACTTTACAGGATAAGGAAAAAACATACTTCACTTTTAATGTAAGTCAGTGGAACCAGAATTTTTTGGGCCAAAGTTTGGGCAGTTTCTTTTGGTCCATTCATCTTGAAATAATCTACATACAATATAAAGAAGAGTAGGTATTTTCAAAACATGTCAAAAACTGAAAAACGACAATATATATATATATATATTATATATATATATAAAACATTATGTTTTACATAATAATACTACACATAATAGAATAACAATAAGAATAAAAAATATTCACAAAATGCAATGTCACTGTTACATATATATACAGTACATATATTTATATATATACATATATGCATTTTTATATGTAATGACGTGTGTATATATATATATATGTGTGTGTGTGTGTGTGTGTGTGTGTGTGTGTACCTATATGTGTGTGTATGTATATACCTTACATATAAGTACCTATATGTAAACCTAACCTTAAACTTAACCTCAGTAGTGATTTTTTACCCATTTAGTTTAAAACAATGAAATATACACCTTATTTAATAAGCACTTTACACAGCACACGTCCTAATATTGTAGATTTTTCACTGATTTTCCAATGAAGTCAGGATATTTTAGGTTGGTTTTGATATTGCGGGGTTTTCTCTGAACTTGACCAAAATCAAAGGATACTTTTGTCATTAAAACACACAAACACACACAAACACACACAAACACACACACAAACACACACACACACACACACACACACACACACAAAACTGCCACTCGCCTCAGACAACCAAAGGCTAGACAGGTCGGAAAAGTCCAGACCTACAGGGTTCAATTACCTGGGTACCCCCTCTTTACTCTGACGGGCTCCCCTCCCCCCCAGCCTCCAGCAGACACAGACACACTGGGGTGCTGCTTCCTGTCCCCAAGCCTGGAGGTCTAGATTGGTGAAGCGAGGTTGGTGGTGGTGGTGGTGGTGGTGGCTGGGGGGGGGTCAATGGTACAGCAACACAACTCTCATGAAAGGGCCATTGTTCGCAGAGGTGGTCCCAAAGAGAGGCCGGGGTGGGGTTGGGGGGGGGATAGCGGGGGCGGCTAATCACAAGGCGGGCCGCGGCACGCAGTGGTAAATATTTATCTGGAGGGATGTAAACGGCCAGCCGGTGTAATTTAGCGACAGGCTGTTCCTTCCTGCGTGGTGATGATGTTTAGTCTCGTGGTGGGGAGGGGGGGTTGGGGGGGGGCAGAGGGATGGGGTCCTCTCCTCCGGATCAGAACCTGTCCACACCTCCACTCCGGACAAAGACTCGACTGACCAGCCCGCATAAAGTGTTGACGTTTTCTTCAAACGGCCAGTGCAGGACAGCGTATGACTTGGCCGCAGGAAGTTTCTTAATAAATTCTTAATGTTGTTTTTGGAAACGTCCTGGTGTTCCGCAATAAAACTTCTCTAAGGCTGCGGAGGACGGTCAGCGTTCTCCTTAACACTCATACAGCAAATTGGGCTGCCCAAGATGTCCAAAAGTTTGTAGACACCTGCTTATCCAATGTTTCTTCTGAAATGAAGGGTTATAATAGTGAGTTTGTCCCAGTATGCTGCAGTAACAGCCTCTACTCTTCTGGAACAGCTTTACACTAGATGTTGGAACATTGCTGTGAGGATCTGACTGAGTACTAGTGAGGTCAGGTACCAATGTTGGATGGTCAGTTCTGGATCACTCCAACTCATCCCAAAGGTATTGAATGGAGCTCCATCACTCCAGAGAAGGCAGTTCCACTGCTGTTGGTGGTCTTTATACCCCTCTAGCCCACACTTGGCATTAGGCATGGTGACATTAGGCTCATGTGAAGCTACTCCAAGGCATCCCATTCTACTGGTCAATGCTTTTCTACAGAGATTAATCAATAAAATAGCTGAGTGCACTCACTAGATGGGCTGTCTGGATACTTTTGGACTTATTGGTACTTTCTGATACACAGTTCATAAACACGTTTAACACTGGACTACAAGACATCAAGCAATGGGACAGAGGGACTTAACAGGCTTAAGATATTATAAAAAGGAATAATTCTTCATAATTAAATGGTTAAAATGTAAACAAAGTCATCCATCCGGGTCAGAATTGTTCACAGTGGTGGTGATAGGAACCAGACGTCCACCTCTAAAAGCTCCCTCACAGAAAGTTACTACATGAAATGGTTATGAAATTTTTTTTTACTATTTTACCATCATTAACACTCCATATAAAACCTCACTGGTGGTTCTGGATAGTAAATAAAATGCCTCTATCTGTGTTGTAGACATGGTGACCCCTGGTTCCTATCACCACCACTGTAAAGACATCTGAGTCTCTAAGTTTCTCTACAAGGAAGCATTTCACATCAAACCACTCTGGCTGACTTCGTTTATATCTCAACCAGTAAATTATGCAGAACATCTGAAAAATTGGTGGAATTCCCCTTTTTTCCCATGAAACAAACAAAGCATAACCACTTGGCAAGAATACTTTGTTTTCTATGATTGATTTCTATGACGCAATGAGGTTTTGTGGACATCCGAATTCAGAGATCCACTGACGGACGCTCCATCGTGCCACTGCACAAATATAACACCACTCTGCTCAAACTCATTACATTCCACTGTAAAACACTGTGCTGGATCCAAGCTGCAGCTCTGCACTCATGACAGCTGAACTAAAACCTGACTCACAAGCACACGTTCACCACAGTCCAAACATCTGGAAGCTCCACTAACTGTAGAAAACTGTTTTGAGATAACAGTCAGTAATATGTTTGCTAACACAAAACAAAAGGGTTTGTCTACATCAGATAGCTGCACATCAGAGGGGCCGAACTTTGCTCCTGGTGATCCTGCAGAGTGTAAATATACTGCAAATATAATCAGATCCACATGATTCCCACAGTCAAATGTGTTAAATTAGGAATATGTCAATAATTAAAACTGCTGAGTGTTTGGGACTTTGAGAGCCCAGACCAGGGGTCAGCAACATGCGGCTCCCGAGGCATACGGCTCTTTTACTGCCCTGTTGTGGCTCCACAGCTGAATTAGATTTGTAGGTAAAAATAAAATAATCCTCCTTTACAGTAAAATAAAGCTCTGCTGATCGTTCAACACAGTTTAACAATAAATGGTCTTAAACTCTGGAGTTAATGTAGAACTGCTAATTTACCCTTTAACCCTGAAGATCAGCGCAGACTGCTGGTCACCATAGCAACGCAGACAAAAATCTCGCCTAGCTAGTAGCTAACGAAACGGCAAAGAGAGAGATTTAAGACGAACATCGATAATTTGGAGACGAATGGACTTATTTGTGTTTATAATCACTCCAGCTGGTTTCCTGATACGTTTAATCTGCAACGAGAAACTGACAAACACTAAAAAGTCACAAAGCTGAAGTCGCTTCTCATTCGCCAGCTTCTCGTTTGAATTTTTCGTTCCACCTTAAATTGTGCAGCAGTTACATTTAAGGTGGAATGGGAAAATCTGAACAAGAAGCTGGCGAATGAGAAGCGACTTCAGCCTCGTAACGTTGAGAATTTTACAAAAAAACCATTCCAGTTTTGCAGAAAAGTTTCCTGCTGGAGATGCGAGAAAAGCAGCTATAGCTGAGCCAAAGCTTAAAGCAGAGCAAAGTAAGTCTGCGTTTTCGTTTATACTATATTTTTTAGTCTATACTAGAACATCAGCACATACTGAGACATGTTTACAGCCAAGATGGTAAAACGTTACTTCAAACATTACTAAAACACGCATTTAAGGCCAAGAACCTTTTTGAAAAGGGTTCTGTATAGCACCAAAAAGGGTTCTCCTATTGTTACGTAGAACCCTTTTTACAAAGATTCAGTATAGAACCACCTACAGCACATTCTCCATCAATCTGAAGAACGCTTTCACCATGCAAAGAACTATTTGAACATGCAAAGGGTTTGTTGAGTGTTTTGGTTCTATATAGGACTATTTCCTTTATTAAAGAACCCTTAAAGAACCCTCTTTTTAAGAGGGTTCTTTAAGGGTTCTTTAATAAAGGAAATAGTCCTATATATCTTTGAGATTAAACTTTGGTGTTTGTCCCAGCATTGAAACATCACGACATGATTCACCACCGACATGATTCAGCAGCTTAATCGGACAAAACAGTGCTGATGAAGAACCAACTAGAGCCAACAAGCCACGAGTGACGGTCGGTCACTGATGTTCACCAACATCAGGCCGGTCAACGTGAAGGATTTTACCACACAGACCTCTGAAACAGCATCATTCTGTATGCTCATATGAGCCACTCTGGGTCTAAGCTTGGTTTCTCTATGGCAAACACTATCGAGAATCTGCCCTGTTGCACAAGAAATGACGTTTTGTCCTTCGTATGTTTTTCCACTGAATGTCACTGGATCCTCTGAATTACGAGGTTGTTGATGAGCTGAAATATGAACATTGCTGCTTCTATGCTAATAGCAAGCTAACACTTCTGCGCTTCTAACACTATTAAATTTCAATGCTGTTATATGACAACACCATCTACTCCAACTGTACTTTATTACTGCCAAAGCAACTATCACACTTGGCAAAGCTCGCCGGTTTGTTTGGGGTATTTTTGTGTACTCGCCCGTCTCATGATGTCAGCTTAGTGCACAGCAGTGTCAGCTCGCATTATGCATTACCACTTTAGAAAAAGACTACCCTTATAAAGGGTTTAAGAGTGGTTTAAAATGAGTTTATTAATGTTTATTAATTAGTTCATAAACACTTTTAAAAAAGCATGAATAAACAGTTATAACATATTAATAAAAAGGGCAAAAATGAGCTGGTATATTTAATGAGCATGAATATGTGATGAAGCTGACAGGTTTAATGCTGACTGATGAAAAAGAATGTATGATCTGATTAATAACCATTAATACACTATTTTTAAACCATTCATAAACCCTTTATAGGTAGTCTTGTTCTAAAGTGGTAACCATAAACCATATTTTGATGCCTTAAGAATCTTTAAAGGATTCAGTGATGTTCAGTGGGAAAATGTGCGCAGGATAAAATGTTTGGAATGATTTTGTTTATCTCAGGGTGTGAAAGTGATGATTTTTTTAAAAATGCCATTCATATTTGTCATAGAGAGAATTACTTTAGACCCAGAGTGCCTAATATGAGCATGACGCCAATGACAGAGTGGCCACACGACTTCAGTGCTCTATAATAAAACTGAATATGTTCCAAAGCAGACCGAAGGAATATGGTGTTGTTAAACTAGATGTGCCGGCTGTGGGCAAAACTTCTTTACCGTAAAATACGTTTTCATCCTTCTGGCCTGCAGCGTATGTATGAGGTGAGGGCTACGTCCTCCTCCACCTGTCCTTCTCCCAGTGGACGTGAACCTCAATGACGGAGGTAAAACTCTTCAACATGACAGGGCTGATTAAAACCCACCATTTCTGTCATTCGGCCGTTTCCCTCACATATTTCACTTCCTCTGCCGGCCTACTAAATTACAGCCTCCCTCCACACCTGCAAAGCCAACCCTCTCTTCCTTACTTTCTCTTCCTTTTTCCTTTAGTCCACCATGCCCCCTCTGCATCCTCTACTGTATACTGCCACTCTCCCTCACTGTTAGTACACTACATGTCTAAAAGGGTCAGTGCTAAAGAGTGCAGTCGGCTACTTAAAGTCCCAGAGTAAAATAATAAAAATGTTTGTATGATACTCAACTTGACTGCTACACTGTTAGAAATAAAGGTTCTGTTCAGATACATTTTTCGTTCATCAAGGTACAAACAGTGTAAATGTTCCCTCAGAGGTACAACAGTGGTTTTAAGGTCTGATTGTGAACCTTAAGTCAGTTTTTCCAGGTGAAAAGTTCGTATTTGTACCTTTTCATAACCGAATGTTTTAAAACAGAACAGTAAAATAAAAGCCTGGAGACGAGACGGGGTGTGTGGAGTCAGTACAGCTTAGAACATATCATTTCAGTGGATTATGGTTCAGTTATGTTCCCTGACTAAAGGTACTGAGATGTACCCTTGAGGGTCCCACCCCAGTGACAAGAGGGGCACTGACCCAGTGACAGTTTAGTACCTTTATTTCTGAGAGTGTAATATTAAACATCCTGCAAAGCATCAATGAAAAATATAAGATATAAATATGATAAAATGGCTTAAAAGCTGCTGATCAGAACTGAGAACTGTGTGGGCGGGGCTAATGAGCAGCTTAATTGACAGCTCTCTGTCCAACACTCCTAGCCTGTTCTGCCCCTCATACAGAATTAAAATCATTATCCAGCTTTTACGAGACAGTAAAGCTGCTTTTTCCACTGCATGGTACCGACTCGACTTAACTCGACTCGACTCTATTCCTATGCCAAAAGGTGATGTAAAAAGGCTGCAGACTGCTGATTGGTCAGAGAGAATTGCTAAACGTATATGCTAACGTTAGCTACCAGGTTAGTGTGGCCCCTTGTACCGCCTTTTTTGAGCAACCAGAATCATCTTGTCGTCTGAACTCTGATGCACTGTTTCCCGAATTCTCCTGGTTTTTACAGCAGTCCTTTGTCTTACTGATATCAGCGTCTTCCGAACGACATTTGTCTCCTTCACATCATGGCAGTTTCATTTGGTGTTGCTATGATGACCAACTGCATTGAGGGGGCGCTATATCTGCGGCGGAAAATGAAGTAGCAACTCAAGTTGAGTCAAGCTGAGTCGAGTCAAGCTGGTACCACGCTGTGGAAAAGTCGTTTAACTGGACAAAAAAGGACACGGATGAACAGACGTGCAGACAGACGAACAAACGAATGGACAGACGAAGCAATGAACAATGTTGGCGTGGATAAACGAGTGAATGGGCGACAGGCAGCTACAGTCAGGTGGTCTAGCTTGCTAGCTTTTGGTTATGCTGGGTTACCTTTAGCTCGCTAAGCTTCTCTGACTCTGAAACTGTTTTGTGTGGGGGCGGGGCAAGAGACGCAGCCCTGTGATTGGTCAGCGTAATGCTTATGGAAGCGTTATACGAGATTAAGACCGTCCAGTTTACATGGTGAGGAGAGAAATATGGTGAAATTTATCGGTCATTTATTGGTCATTGAAACACTAATCAAAGGTTATACTTAGAACATGTTCACTGTTTGCCTGCAAAAACAAGATTCACTTAGAAAGAACACACAGATTTAGGTTCTCTGGGTCCCTGAGAATCTCTATACCAATGCAGTGATGCTCGGGAGCAGCTGCACAAGAGCCTGAGGTCACCATGCGCAGCGCCAAGCATGGGATAGAGGGGTATAAAGCCCCCCAGCATTGGTCAGTGTAAGTGATGGAGCTCTGTCCAATAACTTCGGGATGAATTTAGAAGCTCCAAAACATCGGTATCTGCTCTGGTGGTGGCTGACTACAATGAAATCCTCACAGCAATGTGAAGAAAGCCTTCTCAGAGGAGTAGAGGCTGTTACTGCAGCAAAGAGGGGTCAAACTTTCTGTTAAATATTGTCGCTGTCCAACGAAAACCATGTATCTCCATTTTTGTTGATTTTTTTTATTTTTCTACATCGTTTCAACACTCCAGCCGTCCTTTATGTTGTGTGAAAATTTCATGATGAATGGACCAATAGAAATGCTCTAAAGTCACTCAGAATAAAATGTCTTTACATTGAAAGGTAAGAGCGTTTTTGCCTTCTAAAGTTACTGTTTTGGAGATCCTTGTTTTCCTTTGGACAGCGACGATGTCCTAAACTTCAGAAGAAGCAGACGTCTACAGACATTTGTGCATCCAGTGCACAATGTCTTATTTTCTTTTTCCGCCTCCTCCCGGCAAAGTGCAAATCCAATCACTGGCCATTCGTTTTGTGCATAATGTGACAAATCAAGGCTGATCTACAGGGTTAATATTAAAAAATTGAGTCATAATGGCAAAACGCCAACAAGCCGTTACGTAAATCATGCTAATTTCAGGTGGGAAATTAGCTGGTAATTAGCTGTAAAACCAAGTTTTTTTCATTATCGTCAACCAAATCTGGTCTACTGGTGTAATTACCGATGCTCTTTCCTCATTTGTCCTTCTCTCTGCTGTCTGTTTCCCCCCGTTGTTGTTGCTGGAGAAGCTTTACATGTGGAAAGCGTCCACGTTCAGGACTTTCCATGAGCTGGCTCGAGGTTCAACACCGCCGAGGTATTATTACTGTGCTTTTTCCATTTCTCCCTCTCCTCTCTCTCCCTCTACCTCTCTCTCTCAAACACACAGCACAGGGAAGTGCACATAAACACACACGGACAAACAAAGGTCTGGCGGGGGCAACGAGAACATCAGAAACTCGTGAAAACAGCGAGGCTGAACACAAACAGGGCTGGTATGCGCTTCTCCTCGGAACACTGTACAATGCTGCTGTTTGGGCTGGAGCTGGGCAGCAGATGTTGCTGCTAATGTCTTAATAAGATAAAAGCTTCCAAATGACTCACTTTGAGGGGAAAAGAGGAAAAAAAAATCATTCAAATTGACATGAAAAATAAAGGCAGAGCCTGACCTCAATTCAACTCAATTTAAAAATACATCTCTCTGCCTGTCTTTCTATCACACGCACCCCAAACGCTCGAGCCCAAACAATGCTAACTGTTGTTCAGACGTATTTCTCTCCCTCTCTCTCCCTTTTACTTTCTCTCACGCACAAACCAGCATGCACAAAGCCTACACAGACTGACCTTCCTCTGGGGTTAAGCCAGCCCAAATGAGTCTAAATCAAATCTCTTGAATAACGTAATAACTATAAAAAGCACACTGACCTCTTTACTTTGTCATAACTACTGTTTAAGTGGAGGAGCTGCCACACCTGCCCCCCGTAACACGGGACGGACATCAGCACGGACCGACTGTATGTATAAAAGACGGCAAAAGATCAAGAAAAACACAGGATGTGTTAGAGCTGCGTAATACACTGTTTACTAATCATTCTCGCTATATTAGCCTTTTCAATACAATGCGAATGAGCCCACTAACAAACCACTACACTGAAAAAATGGCTCACGATTCAAATGTGTCAAGTGGCTACGCACAAACAAAACACAACACAATCACTTTCACTTAAGGCAGTGTAGCACGTTTTATTCATTTGCAGCCACTTGACACATCTGAATTGCGCAAATTCAATGCACCTGTCTCAAACCTTCACCACAAGTTTTCTGCGTGTTTTGATTAAACATAAGAAACAGCAAAAAGAACTACTTAAAAGAAAGTTAAAATAATGCAGGCCAATCGTTAACCATGTCTCGTCAAGGGTTTACCGACGTTTAGTGATGAACTGATGAACCACAAGGTACCTAACAAATTGCGTACGTAACAAATTACACATTTTGTTGATCCTCTACTGGGACAGTGAAACTTATTCTGCAAATTTAAGTGCATATTCTATAAGATATTTAAGAAAAAAATGAAACATAAAATATAAAATGTGCCATTTCTTTTGAACAGTGTTGTTATTTTTCCATATGTTAAACTGTGCAGCAGTGTGTTCTCTGTAGAGGATGTTTTCATGCTACCAGTTCTCAGTCGGACTCGCACTTCAACACGAACTCCAATTCCCAAGACTCCTCAGTTTGTCATGTGACTCAGCCAGCCAATCAGAATTCAGTCAGCAGATCCCAGTCACCTGAGTACTGGTTATGTTCACCTGTTTGCCTGTGTATCTATACACATTGCGAAGTGTTGCCCTTGTTCCGTCAGTGCATACCGAGTCACTTTCTTGTTTGCTGCTTATCTCGTGTTTGACTTTGGTTTGTTTCTCTGTTTTCGTCTTTCAGATTATCCCCCATTGGCTTTGTTTACATGTTAGTTGGATCTCTTGGTTTCTGCTCACATGTATTGTGTTTTTCTCTACAGGATTTTGAACTGGAGCTTTGTTAACCCTGTTTTTTGTATTAATCCTTTTTCAAATAAACCTCCTGGTTAATTTTATATTCGCGAGTGTCTAATTCGTCAGTCCTGCGTTACAGGGGCGTTCAAACTTTTGCATCTGTCTGTCTAATTAGAGCTGGGTATCGTTAAAATGTTTACACTTCGATACAGTACTGATAGCTATCAATTCTTCTTCTGCTTCTTTCGATACCTTTTTTACAGCTACGTTTTGGGGATTTGGAGACCTCTGTGGTGGAAATGTGTAATTACACACAACGTTTTGTATCATGGGTTGTGCCTCGGTTCATTTCCCCGAGAAGATAAATCTGAAGACTGAAAGACAATTCAAAGAGAACTCAGTCTAAACTTGGTAAAGGAGCGTCTTCTGAGGATGTGAGTGAATCATCTACTATTGTCACCACATCTTCATCTGTATTATGTTGATTTTGAGATCATTTGAGGCCTGAACATCGAGCCGGACCTTCTTTTTGAGTCTGTGTGTGTGACATTAATACGAAAAGACGTACGACGTGGTGTGAAAAACCCCCAACCCGACTCAGTAATGATACTTTCTTCAGTTTTAACAAAAAAATCTTACAACACTTTTAAGAAAGATGGTTCTTCAAGGGTTCTAATGTAAAGACAATGTTCAAAAACAACAGCCCCGAAAGGGTTCTGCTACTGTTATGACATCAAGCTCAAAAAAAACATATAGAACCATGTATATTTTTCAAAACCACTGTATGTAGAACCACATACAACACATTCTCCATCAATCTAAAGAGCAAAAAAAAAAACATTTAAGCATGCAAATCACTATCTTTACTCAAGAACCCTTGAAGAATCATCTTTTTTAAGAGAGTGACAGACTGTGGACTAATCACAAAGCGCTGACGTTAATAACATGTTTACAGGATGTAATTTGGACAGCCAATCAGCAATCTAGTTTTTGGAGGAGGCATGCCTATTGGCTCATAGATGCTGCTAAGACTGGCTACATATGTTTTGAATTCTGGTACTGAATTACATCGAATACTCAGTAGCATTTAAGTATTTCCGTCGGTACCATAAAAGCACTGAATTTCGATACTCAGTCCTTATCACGAGTGCAATATGCAGCCAGATACATCTACATTAAGGCATTTTCTCCATATCTTGTAGCCCTGGCGTGCGTGTTCATGTGCACGCTTAGGATCTTGCAGCGTCTGGGCGGAGAAGCCGCACAATAGGCTTTCAGAAAGAGCCAGCTGAGCTGCAGGCCGTGGCCGTGACCTTCCGGCAGCTTCCTTTACCTGGCGAGGCCTCCTCCCACCGCCTGCCTTTCTCTCCGCTCCGCTCCCCAGCCGCTCGCCTTCCATTAAAGAAACCAAGAAGCACAGGCGCTAATCAATACCAGCGCCTCTTCCTCCACTCCGCTTTGTGCCTAAAATCAAGACCTTTCCCAGCAAATATTCCTCTGTCTGCAAGGAAGCGTGACGCTAATGCCGCAGGGTCGCCGATTGTCGGGTGGGAAGAAAACACTCGGTTGACCTGAAATGGGGAGAAGGCTCTGTGCACCACGCAGGACTGTTTTCGTACGCGTACTTTCTTGGACTCTGTGACTTTGACTGTAATAGAGTCCAGTACAGTATTTAGACACTCTACTGTATGTCCACACTGCGCTGACCTCTCCTGAATGGCTAGCAAAAGTCTACTCTGCCTCCCTGTCCTCCTTCTCTTTCCTTTTTTTCTTAGAGTTAATGCTCACAATCAGGGTTGATATTATTATTTTTAATAAAAACTAGTTCTGAAAGGAAAAAAGGGCTGAAAAAGTGCACAGTTCACTGTAATAGACTGAAAACGAGCAACAAGAATATAACTAAACAGTGTTACAGAGAACCTAGACTGTGTTTAGGACACGGCTTCTAAACTCTTTCACCTCATGGCCCACCTGTTTTCTAGAAAGCATGAAGGCCCACAGAAAAACAAAACTCAACTTTTTTGCTTAAAAATGTTTTTTTTTGGGATATTTTTGACACAGCTATGTTTGGGTCCTAACCTGAAATATGCAAACTGTATCAGTGAACAAAAAATATTAACAGAAGCTTGTTTTATACCAGAAATCAGACAGAATAATAATAATAATAATAATAATTTTCACTACCTGCTTGTTTTAAATGGCTGTTGTAGTAACAATACTATGAAAATTAAAGGGGAATTCTGCCCTTTTTAAAATTTCCTCTATAACAGCGTTTGAGATGCAAACAGAGTGATTCAGAGTGGTTTGGTGTGAAATGGTTCAGATTTCTCTACAGTGGTGGTGATAGGAACCAGGGGTCACCATGAAATAGTACGTTTTCTCCGGGGACTATTTTGCCTCATTACACCCTTCTTGTACCCTTCCACCATGAATGGATTAAAATGAATTAAATTAGACCAAAACCTTGAAGAAACTATCACAAAACAACGTCTTAGACATCAAACAACATATTAATAACTATTTTTAATGTAGTAACTTTCTGTGAGGGAGCTTTTAGAGGTGGACGTCTGGTTCCTATCAGCACCACTGTGAACAGTTCTGACTCTAGAACGGAGCGTTTCACACCAAACCACTCTGAATGACTTTGTTTACATCTTATCCATTTAACTGTCCAGAAATTTGGAAAATTTTCTCTCCTCTAACTAAAAGATAAACACCCCTAATCAAGACTTCATTGTGTCTTAAGCCTTGGATGCACTACACGACTTTTAGTCCTAACAGGCCTTTATTAGCATATAGCCGTCTTCTGTGTTAAGTATTAGATATCAATATAATAAGTGTAATATAGGGTGTTCTTGTTTACACAGTTGTGTGTTTGAATTGTAAATAGGCTTTATAAACATTTATTAACATTTGTAATGTTTATATTGTTAATTTATCACCGTCCCATGTGTAATATAATCAATACTCCATGTGCAGTTTGGGTAAAATACCCTTAAAGTGTAAATATTTTTTGCTTTTTTATTTTTATATGTTCATATTGTTAATTTTTGTGAATTATTATTGTGTATATTGTCTATATAGTAATATGTAACAAACTGTAACCGTTGTTAAGTAACTAACAAGCTTAATTACTCTTGTTGTGGGACTAATAAAGGATTATCTTATCTTATCTTGTCTTTAGCCTCCTCACGTTATCCCCCCCCAATTCATCTGCACCCCCACATCAGTGGCTTGTGAGTGGACAACTGAAACATCGGGGGAGTTTATTTGGCCTCTAGGTGTGAAAACCTGACGAAGCTGCTTTAGTGAGTCATTGTTATAGGGCTTATATTAATACTGTTCACTGTTTATAAACATTTTATATTTGTTTTATATTGTTAAGTCAATTTTTTTCTCACTGATTTTTCATGACAAGCTGCCATAACCCACTACACCTACTACAGACCACCGGCTCCTCCTCAGTACTGGCCCACGGACCATCAAAGGGTGCTTCGTGGTCCACTTAAGCTCTGCATCCCAGTGGTTGATTAACCCTGATCTAGAACAGATGCGCCCAGTCCTGAACTCAGAGATCTGCCACCCTGAGTTTAACTCTAACCACAACACACCTGATCCAGGTAATGAAGGCTTTCAGGGGGCTGTGACTATTCAGTGCTACAAACCAAAACTAAAACTGATACTAAATAAAAACTAAAACTAAGTAAATAAACTGAATAGAAACTAAAAAAAAAACATTTCAGAAAATGAAAACAAGTAAAATTAAAGCACCCTTAAAACTAACTGAAACTAAACTCAGCAGATAAATAAATAATTTATAATTTATAAACTATAATGACTCAAATAAGCTCAACTAAACTTGACCAGAAAAAATAAATTCCAATTTATCTTCTCTAAGAATCAGCAATGATTGTCTGTGTGAATATTTTAAATTCTCTCAAAAGTATTTCAAAGTCTCTCTTACAGTGAGCAGCACCCACTTATATATATATATATATATATATATATATATATACACACACACACATATGTGTGTGTGTGTGTGTGTGTGTGTGTGTGTGTGTGTGTGTGTGTGTGTGCAAATTGACTTACATTAAAAGTGAAGTAGGTTTTTTTCTTCTCCTGTAACGGAAATAGAAGGTTTTCTTCTGACGACAGGGATATATGTATTATATATATATATACGTGTGTGTGTGTGTGTTTATTGTTTATTAACAGTGGCTGCCTTAGTCTAAACATACCTCTATAGGTATCCCACCAGGTCCACACTTAATTCCCTAAATCCCATTTGGGTGTGTATGTATCCGTTTAACGCTCCTAATGGAAAGAGAGCAGAAGGTACAACATGGCTTCAATGTTGTGGGTGAAAGCCCACCAACATCAACACCCCCCCTCCCTTCTATCTTCTCTGGCCCACTTTAATTCCACAGTAACAAACACTCGTTAAAGCAGATTAATTCCACAAGAGGATTACACTCTATATTAGATAATGAAAGGAGAGAGAGGGGGAGAGAGAGAGAGAGAGAGACAGAGAGAGAATAGTAATCAAATAAAGGGCTGATAGTGGGTATTTGATCTGGAGAACAGAGAGCTAATCCAGGTGAAACGCGTCTAAAGGAGGCAGGAGGACTGTGCATACAAGCGACATCTGGATGGACCTGAGCCTTTTAGTCTCCGCTGTCATTGGGCGACTAATAACACTGACCTATAAAAAACACAAAAAAAACATCGACACCAAAGCTAAGTAACAGATTTGACCACCCTGAATCACAAACACTGTTAATTACTATTCTACTGTAATTTTTTAACAGTTAAATACTGCTTCATAATTTTATTGTGAACTCAGGCAAACTTAATATGACATATTTATAAAGTCATCAACATTTAAACAAAAACATTTTAAGTGTTTTTATTCTGATGATACAGGTTTGGTGTTTGAAAGACTTTTGAAGTTTTACACTAATTATATTTTATTTTATTTTAGTGTATTTATTTATTTATTTACTTATTTATTTATTTATTGATTGATTGTTTAAACGCTGGAATTCTGAGGTCTTGACAAAAACTGCATTTTTTTTGTTTTTTTTTGTGCCAAAAAGAGTTTTTAGTCATGTTTGTACAAGTTATAAGCAAAGCTAAAGTTGCATTTTTGAAAATATATATTTGAGATATTCTGTGCACACACACTGTAAAATATGGTAAATAAATATGTATTTTTATTAACTTATAAATCTGGAAAAAGCTCAGTTGTTTTATATGTAAAGTTACAGTACAGTAACTGTTCTGTAAAAATACAGGCGGTTCTTTACTGTTAATATGGTTCTGTAATTTACTGTAATTTTGCAGTGAGTTTTTTCTCCATTGAAACTGACATAGGACAACAAAACAAGTGGTGGTTTTAGCGCAACTGATAAATCAGCTTCAGTACCTTATTTACATATCATTTCTAAAAGACACACCCCCTCTACATATAATGTATATGAAGCAGCCCTAAATTCATGTACATATTTTGATAGTGAGCCATTACAAGAAAAGTATTCAGTGTACACTGCCCCCTCTACTGGCCAGAGCTCGAATAGCTTTGTAGTGTTAAAATTAACACTAGAAATTTAAAGAACAAGCTAAAAACAATTGAAAGGAATAAAAGCTATGTTAAGCCCTATTTGGACGGGATTAGTTTTGCATGAGGAGGTGGGTAATGCACATTTTACTAGCGTGTCTTAGTGATTTTAGTCTCGTCCAAATGTGCCGTGTCACTGACGTGACTTCAGACAGCACAGTAAGTAAACAAAACAATGGCTAAATGAAATGTTTTGATGTTTTCTACTCTTTTCTGGAGTGAAGGCGGGCTGTACCTCACATCAGTCCCATCTCTGTCATTCATACTGATATTTTATCCTGTTTGAATGAGTCATAAACTTCACAGGCGTCTTGTGATTAACTGGCATTACCCACCTCTCCAAGGGAAAACTAATACTACCCGAAAAGGGCTTTAGTATTCTACAGAAACACTATCCGTATGATCCTCCCTCTGAAATAGGACCCTCAAATAAAAAGGGCATTACTTCATTAACAGCTACTAGCGCTGCTCTGTAGGCGACCCTGCCAGTCTGCAGTGACAGCAGAGGAGGGTAAAGTTCAGCTCCTCACTGCTTTGCTTTAGTTACATTTTGGGAATCATATGCCTTCAAAGAGGGGGGCAATTATTTATTATCACCCACCCCTAATTCTTCAGTGATATGAAGCTGAAGTCAGGTATTCGCCAGATTCTCATTAGAGTTTTCCCGTTCCACCTTAAATGGAGCAGCAGTTACATTCTGGTGCCTCAGGCATTTAAGGTGGAATGTGAAATTTAGCTAGCTAGCTACTGAGACATCAGCATACTACTACTAGCGGTTTTTGAGAAATGAAGAAAACGACCATAATACACTGAAACAACATTAAACTAAGATAATTCGATGGTTATTATAATTTTTAACAGAGAAAATTCTCACATTTGTGAGTTTCTTTGGTCTCTTGTTCAGCCGTCTTGCCGGTTTTTCTTGTTTCCTCATATCTCTCTGTTTGGAGTCTCTGAAAAACCTCCATTTGGAGGGTCATGTAGCCCCAACACTTCGCCCTCCCCCTCTATCTTAACAAGAATCAGGACACCCTACCCCTAGACGAGAACATGCAAAACAGAGGGCTAAGGGCTGAGTGAAAGGGGCGAGGGGTGAAATGGGACTGGGCCTTACTATATTAGTCGTGTAAAGCCTCTAAAAAGAGCACCATTACATCCACTTTAGTACAAGACTTACTATGCGGACAGTTATTGTTATTATAATTGTTATTTTCAATTGTATTTATTGCTAATATTATCAAAATATTGATGATTATTTAACCACAAACGAAGTGTTGTTCAGGTTGTTAAAATATTAGCCTCAAATTTGATTAACAAAATTTCTATACAAGTTGTATGCAAAAGTTTGTGCACACCTGTTTTGTTGATTTTCTAAGTGTAAATAAGTGAAGACGTCCTCTACAGAGACACACTTGTGCACATTAATGCACGCTTACTGTTTATTTACTGAATTTAACACAGCCTGTGTGAAAGCTTTGTGAATGTTTTGTTTTTGTTTTTTTCCAGTACACTCTCAGAAATAAAATTTATGAATCTGTCACTCTCGTCACTGGGGTGGAACGCTCAAGGGTCCATCTCAGTACCTTTAGTCAGGGAACATAACTGAACCATAATCCACTGAAATGATATGTTCTAAGCTGTACTGACTCCACACACCCCGTCTCGTCTCCAGGCTTTTATTTTACTGTTCTGTTTTAAAACATTCGGTTATGAAAAGGTACAAATACGAACTTTTCACCTGGAAAAACTTACTTAAGGTTCACAATCAGACCTTAAAACCACTGTTGGAGCTTTGAGGGAACATTTACACTGTTTGTACCTTGATGAATGAAAAATGTTCCTGCACAGAACCTTTATTTCTAAAGTGTGTGTTAAACTAAGCAAATAAAAAGGAACTGCGCACTAAATTTATTGGAAAAATGCCACAAATCTGTGTACTTATTTTCAGAAAATCAACAAAACGTAATCTGACAGTGTTCAAACTTTTGCATTCGACTGTATGCGAGTCCTTGTTTGTGCTGTAAGTGTGTAAAGTGATGTAAAGCGATAAGTTAGTAAAGTGATGAGCTGAGCCTGAAGGTTAACACCACTGTGTGTGCTCTATTCAGCAAACTGAGGCTCTTCTTTATGCTTATGTCTGGAGATGATGTGAAAATAAGCAGTTTTGAGAGGAATGAATGGTGGCGGTGTTTTTGTGTCGGCCCTGTGAGAGGAATCCTTCCGTTAAGAGTGCTGTGTGTTAGTGTCCTCGTAGAAGAGGAAGGACTTGCTTGTGAACAATATGGTAACAATATGCTAATGAACAAAACGAAATGTTACTGTGCACTTAGAGCATCACGCCACTTGTAGGCCTTTTCTAAACCTTTTTTTTTTAATAAAACATGCAGTTGTTCACGGGATACTGTCCAGTGGGGAACCCTCTGGACCTTCTAGGCCAGGGATCGGCAACCCAAATGGTAGGGAGAGCCATTTTGTCGAGTTTCAACAAAAAATCAAACTACCTTGGGAGCCACAACATTTCAGGGTCCATTTTATTTAGGTAACGTTTCACCATCTTGGCTGTAAATATGCCTTAGTATGTGCTGATGTCCTAGCATAGACAAAAAAAAAAAGATGACTTACTTTGCTCTGCTTTAAGCTTTAGCTCAACTATAGCCGCTTTTCTCGCATCTCTGGCAGGAAACTTTTCCTCAAAAGTAGAACAGTTTAGTGTAAAATGTTTCTCAATGTTCAACGCTTCTCATGCGCCAGCTTCGTTTGGGTTTTCCCATTCCACCTTAAATGGTGCCTGAGGCACCAGAATGTAGCTGCTGCACCATTTAAATTTAAAACACCTCAGTGTCACTGCTGGACTGAGAATAGTCCACCAACCAAAAATATCCAGCCAACAGCGTCCTGTGGGCAGCATCCTGTGACCACTGATGAAGGACTAGAGGATGACCAACACAAACTGTGCAGCAGATGAGCTATCGTCTCTGACTTTACATCTACAAGGTGGACTGACAAGGTAGGAGTGTCTAATAGAGTGGACAGTGAGTGGACACAGTGTTTAAAAACTCCAGCAGCACTGCTGCGTCTGCTCCACTCAGACCAGCACAACACACACTAACACCACCACCACCACGTCAGTGTTACTGCAGTGCTGAGAATGATCCACCACCCAAATAGTACCTGCTCTGTGAGGGTCCATGGGGGTCCTGACCACTGAAGAACAGGGTAAAAGGGGGCTAACAAAGTATCAGAGAAACAGATGGACTACAGTCTGTAACTGTAGAACTACAAAGTGCACCTATATAGTAAGTGGAGCTGATAAAATGGACAATGAGCGTAGAAACAAGGAGGTGGTCAGAATGTTATGCCTGATCGGTGTGAGCTTAGTGCTAAAATACTACTAGAATCCTCACAGGGCCGCTAACAGAAATGAGCAATGTCAGAGTTTGTTCATGTTTATTTAGACATGATGTGCTGCTGGTATTGACAATACCAACAATAAGGACGGAAAAGCTTATCTACATGTAATGCATCATGATAATGACGTTAAATTGTCACATTGTCCACCCCTACAGGAAAGGCAATTTCACTTTGGTGGCACGCTGTCATTTGTCTGAGTAATTTACCCTCTGTGGGGCATCCTGGCAAGCCGGGATCAACAATGCTCCCACATCTTTCAGAGGTCAGAGAGTGCATTCTCACAAAGGCAGGACGCTCACAAGGACGGCTTAACTACAGGACCTTCTCTAACACGGGCCTGTGCACACAGGTTAAACTGGGCTGGAGTGGATCCTCGATGAAAATGTTAGTGATTTCGGGCTCACTTTATTTGGAGAGTCCAATATAGTCCCCTATAGATTATCTGATGTTAATGGGTCATTCTACAGAAACGTCCATTTTTGTGTCCCTACCGTTTACAGATATATTACACTTGAAAAACATGTTACACTTCATTTATATTTTAAAATAAAACAATAAGTTATTTTAACAGTTACACCTTCTTGAGCCTCAATTTAGCAATACTGGTTTTTAAGGCAATCATACAGAATTCCAAGCAACACAGAAGTGCTGTCCTCACAGTCATGTGTAAAGGCTGAGGCCATATTTTGAGGTAAAAAACATGTTTTTCTGCTATTTTTACTGCAATAATCTATACATGACGATGAAATATATGATTTAAATGCCATAAAGAAAACAAATGCCAAATAAATATTATAAAATATATCATGAAACTTGTGGTCCCCAGGAGTCGTGTCACTGGTGTCACTGCGTAACAATAAAATCTCTTATTTTGAAATAAAAGTCACACTGATGACATCACTTGACTTCCTTTTACCTGTTTTCTGAGGATCTATGAAGAAAAGCTCATGGTGAGTCCACTGTGTCTTTCAGTTATCAGAGATTTTCTCATTCAGCTCATGATTTCATATGAAGCTTTTAGCTGAAGTCACTGGTGTGACCGACTTTATTCTGAGGTAATTGTGAAAAAATAGAACACAAACAGATTAAATTCCATATTTTAGTGAATATTCCATGACTGACAACATGTGGTTTGATGCTCTGTAGCAGCCGTTTAGCAAAACGCATTTTTCGTTAAAATGTCTCTGGTGTTACCTTTATTATGTGTGACACCAATGAGGGTCAGTAACACCACTGACTCCTATGGAGAGATAGAAAAGTGGACATTTCTGTAGAATGACCCTAAGAAACTATCTGTTGAAACTCAGTTGATTCTAAACAGTGGTGGGGTTAGGGTAAGGATTTGGACCAGGGTTAAGGCTAGGACCAGGGTGAGGGTTGGGTTTTGGGTTAAGGTTAAGGTGATTCTTAACCATGTAACTATTTGATGCGGTAAGTTTTACGTCTTCATACAGTGGGCCTTTTTCACGTGAATGGATTTTCAGTATCACTTTGACATGGCAGACGTCATATGCTGTTACAAGTTGTCATGGCAGATTTTGTAATGACGTATCTCGCTAAACATCAGCGCAGATTATTCTTTAGTCTTTAATCTTTCACCCTATTCAGACAGGATTAAATGTACATGGGGTTCTGGGGTATTTTCTCTTTTACAGGTGCTCATTTGTGATTTTATTGCCATCTGGATTGGCCACTTTGGTATGACAGCCTACAGTTAGCCGACTTTATCCTCTAAATATTACGACTTTTTTCTTGAAATATTACGACTTTTGAAATATTACGACTTTTTTTCTTGAAATATTACGACTTTATATACGACAACGGAGACTCTGAACTGTTGAGCAGCTGAAATCCTGTGTCAAACAAGAACAGGAAAACATTTCACTTTCAAAACTACAGCAGTGTCTCCTCAGTTCCTAAACACTTACAGAGTGCTGTTAAAAGAAGAGGTGATGAAACACAGTGGTAAACAGGCCCCCGTCCCAACTTTTTTAGAACATGTTGCTGGCATATAATTCAAAATGGGCATATATTTTTCAAAAACCAATAAAATTTCTCATTTTCAACATTTGATATGTTGTCTTTGTAGTATTTTCCTTTATAAATATGGCTTGCATGATTTGCACATCATTGCATTCTATTTTTATTTACATTCTGCACAGCGTCCCAACTTTTTTGGAAATGGGTTGTAGTAAATATATTTGTTCTCTCTCTCCCTTCTTCATGTCATTCTGCCACAGTCTCACACAATCTCACACAACCCCCCCATTCTTAAATCCTTATACTGGCTACCCATCTGTTCAGAACAGACTTAAAGGTGCTGTTACTGCTCTAATAATGTCTTAATGCTGCAGGAGCAACGTATTTATCTGATCTGCTGCAGCGATATGAGCTGAGCAGAACTCTCAGATCATTAGGAACTGGTCAGTTAGTCCTGCCGAAGGTGAGGACTAAACATGGAGAAGCAGCGTTTAGCTGCCCAGAGAGCTTTAGAAGAGCCCAGACACTGGACACTTTTAAATCCAGACTTAAAGTGTTCCTATTTGAGCTCAGTTTAAACACTGTTAGCTGTTCTAGCCCCTTTTCCTCTGCAACAGCACTTTATTACCCTAATTTAATTTAAAAATGTTAATTTGATTTTGAATTCTCCTAATTTACTGTCTGATTTTTAATTTAAGGATTTTCTCTTTTAAATCTTTTGTTTTAATCGTGTTTTAATCAGCAGTGCATGAGAGGTGCTGTATAAATAAACCTGCCTTGCCTTCACTGAGGTTTACATCTTTGTCAGAGAAGAATCAGAAGGCATTCCGATGCCAAAACTGACAAACAAGGAACACTGAAACCACCCGACTGCAGTTAGGCCATTAAGACAGAGGCATCCTGAAAGCAAGTTTTAATCACATTTTTATAATATTGAATCTGAAAAGCTATAAATTCAACAATACAGTGCCCACATTAAAGAAATGCAGCCTCCTCTAAACCCCTGCCTGCTGCATGACTCTACAAAACCTTCTTCGTTCTCACCCTTGGAAAACACCACCACCCCCTCCTCTCCCAGCCACCCATACCAGTTTAGGCCCAGCTAATCAAATCAAGAGCCCCTTACCTCACATGCCCCGTCATGGGCCGGAGGAGCGAACGCACTAGCCAGGCAGAAATAATCAAATAAGTGACGGGGCCTCTCCGGCCTAAATGAAAAGCTTCCTGTCACACAAGGTTAAGTTGGTGTGCGGAGTGCCTTCCCAAGGCCGTGACACACGATCCAGGTAACCTTTTCTGTTCAGGAATGGTGAAACGTAAATCTTTAGATGAGAATTTAACAGTAATTAATCAGAAATGGATCAAATGTAAAAGCAAACCAACATAAAGTCCCAGAAAGATTGTCACGGCAATCAACCAGCATGACGTCTAACACGATTCCCGGGAAATTATTTTGAGGGGTCATGAACGAACAGCAAACAGAGGCCAATACATCCCTGACAAAGAGGGTGAGGTCTTCATTACCTCAGCATCTTATGACATACCAACATTTACTGTTGCTTCTTGTCTGGTGTGCTTGTCTTATACACCGATCAGGTATAACATTATGACCACCTCCTTGTTTCTGCGCTCATTGTCCATTTTATCAGCTCCACTTACTATATAGGTGCACTTTGTAGTTCTACAGTTACAGACTGTAGTCCATCTGTTTCTCTGATACTTTGTTAGCCCCCTTTTACCCTGTTCTTCAGTGGTCAGGACCCCCATTGAGCAGGTAGTATTTGGGTGGTGGATCATTCTCAGCACTGCAGTAACACTGATGTGGTGGTGGTGTGTTAGTGTGTGTTGTGCTGGTCTGAGTGGATCAGACACAGCAGTACTGCTGGAGTTTTTAAACACTGTGTCCACTCACTGTCCACTCTATTAGACACTCCGACCTTGTCAGTCCACCTTGTTGATGTAAAGTCAGAGACGATAGCTCATCTGCTGCTGCACAGTTTGTGTTGGTCATCCTCTAGTCCTTCATCAGTGGTCACAGGACGCTGCCCACAGGACGCTGTTGACTGGATATTTTTGGTTGGTGGACTATTCTAAGTCCAGCAGTGACACTGAGGTGTTTAAAAACTCCAGCAGCACTGTTGTGTCCGATCCATTCAGACCAGCGCAACACACACTAACACACCACCACCACGTCAGTGTTACTGCAGTGCTGAGAATGATCCACCACCCAAATAGTACCTGCTCTGTGTGGGTCCATGGGGGTCCTGACCACTGAAGAACAGGGTAAAAGGGGGCTAACAAAGTATGCAGAGAAACAGATGGACTACAGTCTGTAACTGTAGAACTACAAAGTGCACCTATATAGTAAGTGGAGCTGATAAAATGGACAATGAGTGTAGAAACAAGGAGGTGGTCAGAATGTTATGCCTGATCGGTGTGTATGTCATGCGCTTCTCATATGTGCAATACTTCAGCCCTACTTGCTCCATGCACTTTATAAAGCGGGGTTCAAATTAGCGTAAGAGTGAAGAGAGCCCCTATAGGAGATATAAAAATGTTATTTCCTCGAATAAATGTTATTTTTCTGAGGTGACCATCTTCTTTCCTACATTTTCACTGTGTTCAACATTAGATTACTCCCTCTGAATAAACTGTATACTTGTCCAGCCCGAATTCCTGACATAACTGTATGTTTTATTGCACTGAGTCATGCAGTCCCGTTTAAAACTGGAGAAGGTTAAATCTCGAGCGCATCTCAAACTCACAAGAAACTTTTTGACCGTAACTCAGCAGGAGCACTGCCACAAGTCAACAAGCATGTTTTGTTAGCAAAGAGTTTTATTGCAGGCTGGCCAAAAACATGCGATGGGTAACGTTCACACTGGTCTAAATTTTGTTTCTGCAACCAACATTTGTCCAGAATTTTACTAATTTGTACAGCAAACTGAAACATAATGTGGTTTTAATTCTCATGCCACCCACCAAACCTGCCGGCTGGCAACTAAATCAATTAATACAACATATTTATTGCATATATTTGAGTTAATTAACTGAGAAAAAGGTAGGCAGTGCTTCTAAAGGCTCTTAACCCTTTAATGTCCTCATCAAGAAAAAATACATTTTAGATTTTGTATTTTTTATTTGTTTGGGGCAAAAATAAAAACAATTTTTTTTTTTTTTTTCGTTTTTTTGAGGCCACAATTTTTAAAATATTCACATCTACCAAACAGTCTAGATGGCACTTTGTGGCATATATAGTGACCCAAATGTGAACATTAAAGGGTTAAGAATGTGCTTCAATGGTTCTATATAGAACCTTTTTAAAAAGGGTTCTATATAGCACCCAAAATGGTTCTTCTATTTACAATGTCAACCTTGTAACAATACAAGAAACCTTCTAGGTGCTATATAGAACCCTTTTCAAAAAGGCTCTCCACAGAACCATCAGCAGCACATTCTTAAGAACTCTTTCATGATGCAAATAACTACTTTCCTTATTAAAGAACCCTTGAAGAACCATCTTATGTAGTGTGTAGAGCAGTTTGTCTAGTTCACAGTAAAGCCACGCTATCCTGCCATCTCACATCCTGAACATATCATCGCTGGCGGTGTGCTCAAGCTAAGGCACTCAAGTTTTGGAGCAGCAAATGGATTCGCAAAAATTAGCAAAACTTGACGTTTTGCGGTCCTGTTAAAGCAAATAATCTGTTTCACTGAATCGTTAGCTTGTAGAATTTTCTCCATTTTTCCATTATGAGACATAACGAATGCCTGAATAGGGATTTGTCTCAAACCAGCTGACGAAAATGCATCCAGTTCATATTCTGTTTTGCTGTAAACACACAATAACAACAGTGGAACATAACTGTGATCAGACGATTATGTAATAATTGTGACAGGCCTACGTGCAAAGCCTGAACCCTGAGGTTCACAAACTCGCCCGTGCGTCAAATCCGATGTTTCTACATCTGTTTGTGTATCTTTGTGATGATCCAGCGCAGAAATCCAGTTCAATCACTTCCTGAATCTGTAGAGTCGCCCTTTCCATTCAGTCTTATCATGAGATCATATGACACTCACATCCGGAGTTATGAGCCTATGAACAGGGGCTGAGATACACATCTGCCTCTCACCGTGTGGAACTGGTGGATTCGTGTGTCCGTCTACATTCTGTGTGAAACTGACCAATGGACACTCAGGAAATCACTAAGGACTGACCATCACGCCGGAAACCCTTCATTCTTCATTCAGTCCACATCGGAGACTCATGAGAAACGGCGTGCAGAGAGTTTACAGCTGCTGAAGCTGCTGCAGCGGTTTTGGAAAGTAGTGATGAAGATAACGGAGGATTTTGATATGAAACACATGAGGATCATGTTATATGAAGAGATTTAAAGGAGGATTTAAGAAGAGATGAACAAATCGTTTATCATTGAAAGTGTGTCGATAATGTGCAGAGCTTTGAATGTGAAAACAGCATCGGAGAAATAAAGCCAGCATTTCAAACCAGGTTGAAATGTTTCAAAGCGTCCCTATAAGGCCAGGCAGGCGGGAGTCCTCCCCGAAAGCTCAACAGCCGTGTTTTACATCCAAACTTACACGCCACGAGCGCAGCCATGTTAGCGAGAAAGGCGGCGGGGTGTACAGAGAGGCATAAACACTGCATGTTCTCTCCCCAGAACAGACTGGAATAAGGCAAACATATGTGGCTCAACTAGACAAATGTTCACTCCGCAGCATTCAAAACTTCGGATGAAAGATGCACTGTCAAGACGAGAGGGAGAGAGAGAGAGAGAGGGAGGGAGAGAGCAGGAGAGAGGGAGATCGCAGAGAAATTGTAGCAGTAACTAATTGTTATCATTACGCATGTTTGAAAAGTGTTTTCAAACAAGCAATCAAAGTCTGCCTCTGTAATTAGCAGAAACAGCGGTGTCTGTGTTTTCCTGCGCCGTTCGGCTTCAATCTGAGAGGCATTAGATAAATCAGATCCTTTTCCCTCGCCGAACAAAAACCTGTACGCCGGCCGCATTGTGCAGGAGAGACAGCTTGACTGAAAACAAACTGACATAAACCATTTGAAGCAGAAAAAAAAAACACACACAACAACCTGTCAAGAGCGAAATGCCTCTAATTTTTCTGTCATCTGCCAGCAGTTTAACAAGAGAGGAGCGTTCTGCCCCCTCAATTTTCCTCCCAGCCATCCGCACGCGCGCTCTGAGACAAACAGCAGCCACGGAGGGGAAGAAATCTGCTCCTTCTCTCTCTCTCTCTTTGTCCTCTACCCTATATTTTGGCTCTGCTTCTATTCATGCCATCCCCTTCGCTCGTAAGCGCCCTCTGAGACGCTCTCGGGCTGGACAGCGTGAGTCTCTGTGTAGCAGACAGGCCGCGCGGTGTTTACGTTCCAGAAGGCACGGTAACGCTAATGTGGCAGTGCGCTGGCTGCTGCAGCGATGATGTTTATGTTAAAGGCTTCTGCCTGCCGCATTACGCTGATGCTGCTGTCGGCTTGCGTTACCTCGCCTGCTTAGCCGCCCGGCCGATGGGCCTCGACAGCCCAACAGGGCGGATGAAGCGCTTAACTCTGCAGTTAAAGGCACAACAGCGCCTTTGTTCCGCTAACTGGGAGCCTGATGAGCGGATGAGGGGGGTCGTTTGGGGGTGAAGGGGGTTAAAAGGTGTGTTTTCATTCACTTTCAGGACAAAACTGGGTAACACGTTATGAGATGTCGATGTAGGTGATTAATAAACCCTTAACAGAGTATCAGTAACACATCAACAGCATATCAGTGAAGTAGCAGTGGTGAAGTATCTGAATACACTGAAGTAAATATCTTGTACTTACATTAAGTAGATGTATTGTTAATATGTTAATTCCATTAAAACCTAACCTTACCAACCTTACACAAATCCTAACCCTAACCCTAACCTTAACCTCCACCCAAAACCTAATCCTAATCCTGGCATTAAACCTAATCCTACACAAACTGTGCAGCAGCAGATGAGCTATCGTCTCTGGCTTTACATCTACAAGGTGGACTGACAAGGTAGGAGTGTCTAATAGAGTGGACAGTGAGTGGACACAGTGTTTAAAAACTCCAGCAGCACTGCTGTGTCTGATCCACTCAGACCAGCGCAACACACACTAACACACCACCACCACGTCAGTGTTACTGCAGTGCTGAGAATGATCCACCACCCAAATAGTACCTGCTCTGTGAGGGTCCATGGGGGTCCTGAGCACTGAAGAACAGGGTAAAAGGGGGCTAACAAAGTATCAGAGAAACAGATGGACTACAGTCTGTAACTGTAGAACTACAAAGTGCACCTATATAGTAAGTGGAGCTGATAAAATGGACAATGAGCGTAGAAACAAGGAGGTGGTCAGAATGTTATGCCTGATCAGTGTATTTTAGTACTGTTCTTATTTCATTGTCTGATTAACCACCGACATAATTAGAAACTGATAAAATCAACAGTCATCGATTTGCAATGAGCGGGACCAAGTTCTAGATACGTCATTTTCTGTGAATACGGGTCATAGCCTAACCAGGGTTTAGTTAGTTGCTAGAAATAAAACATATGTATTTCACAAGCTTCAAATATTCATATTTCATCTACAACATTCAAAAAAGGTTTATGTGACTCAGTATTGGCTACCAGATTCCCACAGGGGTGCTAGCAGAAAATATACAACAGTTAGTTCCGGCCATGCAAGCTGATTGGTTGAGAAGCGTTCTAACTGTGCTGTTATTTCACCATAACATCACGTTTTTTTTCACAAACACTGTATCACTCCGCTGAGACGCCGTTGCTAAGCAACGACTTTGATAGCTGTAGGAGACGCTCAAGCCATTCGAACGTTTTCACTTCTTACTTTGCCACAAACAGAAAACGGACACTTTTAAGATCACATTTGACCGACAGCCGATTTGGTCAGACTCTGAAGATCTCGCCAAACGTGTAGTCTCATCTTCAGAGTCTGACCAAATCAGACTGAGCCATAAAACTGCCACAATAAAAAACAAAAAAGCTGCTCAGTGGTGATGACAGTTTGGGAATTTAGTGTGTGGAGCTGGAGAACGAACTGCCGGCTGTGCAGCGAGTGGGCGGAGCTTGTTACTCTGACGTAGCAACAAGCTGCTTGTTAAGGAACTATAATTTGGTGAAGGAACTGCGAACATTAAAACATATTAAACGCTGCGTTCACGGCCCAGTTTATTAATTTATTACTTTATTTATTTAACTGCTGTACAAAAGCAATAGAACACTTGAGGTCATGATCTGCGACCAAATCACAGCCGTGATGTTATTTCGTGAAAACACACTCCCTCTCGTGTTCTACTGCTTAAATTAGCAATATCATAGAGGTGCTTTTTGAGAGAGTTTTGACATTTATGGTCCGAACTGGTTGCCTAGCCTTAATAGTCATTGTTTCCACCCAAGCCCATTCAGTGTTGATCCCGTGGTGGCCCTGACCACTGATGATGGACCACACACAGCAAATGTAGGACTACAAAATGGCCAAAAGTATGTGGACATTTGACCATCACAGCTACATAAGCTTGTTGCACATCTCGTTCCAAAAGCATGGGCACTGATATGAAGCACTACTAATGCCCCCCTTTGCAGCTGTAACAGGCTCCACTCTGCTGGGAAGCTTTCCACAAGATTTTGGAGTGTGTCTGTGGGAACGTGCCTATTCAGTCAAAAGAGCATCAGGTACTGATGTTGGAGGAAAGGGTGTGGCTCGCAGTTGATGTTCCAATCTCATAGGTGTTCAGTGAGGTTAAGGTCAGGGCTCTGTGCAGGCCACTGGGGTTCCTTCACACCAAACTCATCAGATCATGTCTTTACACAGCTCACTTTGTGCACAGGGGCTCAGTCATGCTGGAACAGGAAAGGCTCTTCACCAAACTGCTGCCACAAAGCTGGAAGCATATAATTGTGTAAAATTTATTTTTGTGCTGCAGCATCAACATCACCCTTCAATGGAACTGTGCCCAAACCCTGAAAAACAGCCCCAGCTCATCATCCCTCCTCCACCAAACTTTACTGTTGGCACAGTACTTTCCGATAGCGTCCTCCTGTCATCCGTCAAACCCAGATTCATGCATAGATAGTGAAGTATGATTTATCACTCCAGAGAACATTTCCACTGCTCCAGAGTCCAGAGGCAGCGTACTTTACACCACTGCAGCTGACGCTTGGCACTGTGCATAGTGATCTTAGGCTTGTGTGCAGCTGCTCAGCCATGAAAACCCATTTGAGTGATGCTACAGAGGATAGGAGAGTTTCATGCACCGTGTGCTTCAGCACTTGGCAGCTCCGCTCAGTGAGTTTGCATGGTCTACCTGCTGAGCTGTGAGCTGTCGTTGCCCCCATTTCACAATAATTAGATCTAGGGCAGATCTAGCTGGACGAAATTTCATAAACTGACTTGTGGCAAATGTGGCATCCTATGACGGTGCCATTTTTAAAGTCACTCTTCAGTATGACTCATTCTACTGCCAGTGTTTGTCTATGGAGACTGCATGGCTATGTGCTTGATTTAGACACCTGTTAGAAATGGGTGTGGCTGAAACACCTGAAACAATTAGGGAGGGTGTCCACATACTTTTGGCCACATAGCGTATATACGACCCCACGTCCTCACACGGTGCAAAAACAAACATGCGTATTTGAGCATGTGCGTCAGCATTCATGTAGCCTAGCACCTGTCCAGCCACACGCCCACTCAAACCCACAGCTCAGCGTCCGGCCTTTCATTGCAGAAATCACACAGCAAAGGTTCTGAAGGCTGTTTCATCAATAATAAACACAGAAACAAGCCAAAGCCAATGCAGGACTAGAAAGAACAATCTCCCTAAAGACCCTGGAGTAGCAGTTGGAGACCATGTTCTGAATGAATCACTAACAAGCACAAGGCTTTTAAAAGACACTGCGGCTCGCAGCCTGACAATCTGAGTTCACAGCCTTATGAGACACTTCTTGTCGCTTTTGCAGTGATAATGTATGGCACGAATCACAGTGCAGGCACTCTGTGGGCCTCTCTGAGCAACAGATGATCTACTGGGGCACCAGGAATAATTTTACAGGACTCAGCTTCAGGGCTGACTAGAAAACCATGCATCTCCAAGTTTAGCGATCAAGCACTGACCACAGTGTAACATGTTCAAGGCCAACATACTTCATCTTTCTTGTATTTTAGTTTTTCCTGAGGTCGATTAGTAACACTTCTGTGGTTTTATGTCCCAAAACAATTGCCTTTCATTTTTACATTATGTTATGGACTGTTATCCAACCATTTTCCTATTAGCTCTTAGAATCAAACAGGCTGTTTTTGTTACTGTGCCTTTAAGACTGATATACAGCCGTGTGCAAAGGTCTGAACACCCATGCTGAATGATGTTTTGTTGATTTTCTGCGTGAGAATGAATTAAGGCAAGGCAAGTTTATATAAATTTATATAGCACCTTTCATATTCTGCTGTGATTCAAAGTGCCTTACAAATGAGAAAATACAGTCAGAAAATACAGTTGTTAAAAAATAGAATAGAAATTCAAAACAACTTAGAAAGAAAATTAGGATCAAAAAATAAAAATAAATAAAATAAAACTGAAACATTCTTTAAAGGGAACAAAGTTAAATATGGCATTTTTTTCTGGGAATTTAATGCACAAAAAAAAAATAAAACAAAACACAAAATGTGCTATAACTTTTGCACAGGCCACATTTTATTATTATTTTTTAAAATTCAGTAAATAAACAGTAATTGTGCATTAAAGTGTGCAGAAGTTTCTTTGTTTAGAAGGCTTATTTTATTATTCAATCAGCAAAACATATCATTTGATATGTTTTCAAGGGGCGCCCAAACTTTTGCATACGACTGCATATGTCAATGAGATCTGTGCTGATTGGCTGTCCTTTATTGAGCCTCGTTGAAAAAGCAGTCCAGGCTGAAACACTCCCTAAATATTCAGTGTGAATGGGCAGGGTTAAACTGCTGTGGGCTGAAAAGGTGGACTTAGGTAAATGCACTGGGTTTTTGTGACATCACAAAAACTGTGAATTCTAAACAGGCTCGTTTTGCAGCGTAGTTTCCACATGTGGAGTGTTGGGGTGTAAAAAAAATGCGGAGTAAATGGTATCAACAACATTTACATACAATATCAAACTCCATTAGTTAAAAAACTCTTCATACCTTGAAAAAACAGACGTGATTCCTCTACAGAATCATGTCTGTTTTAATGCAGTGCTGCCTGAGGGCCCAAAGATCACGGCCAGCTAATACTGGTTTTTGGCCTTGTCCCTTACATACAGAGATTTCTCCAGATTCTCTGAATCTTTTAATGATATTATGTACCGTAGATGATGGAAAGCAGAAGTTCTTTGCTATTTTATGTTGAGAAACTTTATTCTTGGATTGTTGCACTATTTGATGGTGCAGTCTTTCACAGAGTGGTGAACCCCTCCTCATCTTTACTTCTGAAAGACTCCGCCTCTCTGAGATGCTCTTTATACCCAGTCATGTTACTGACCTGTTGCCAATCAACCACCAGGTGTTTTTTTTTAGCATTAGACAACTTTACCAGCCTTTTGTTGCTCCTGTGCCAACTTTTTTGGAATGTGTTGCCGGCATCAAATTCAAAATGGGCAAATATTTCATTTCATAGTTTTAACATCTGATGTGCTGTCTTTGAAGCATTTTCAATGAAACATAGGGTTTAAATAACTTGCACACCACTGATCACAACATTAACATACAATATCAAACTCTATTAGTTAAAAAACAGAGAGAAAGTCAGTTTTCCATGATAGGGGCCCTTTAAAGAAAACTGGAGCCTGGAGCTTCTGGAGAGGAGCGATGAGGGAAAGCGCTTGCTGTGTGTGTGTGTGTGTGTGTGTGTGTGTGCACACGCATGTGTGTTAGGGGGTCGTCCAAAGCTCTGGTTCGGCTCATCATTCCTGGCGCGCGAACGCACACTCAACACCTTATATAGGGCAGATTTTCCTGCTGCTCGTATAGCAGACAAGTCCAATGAGTTAGAGCATCATAAATTAGAGGAGAAATCGCAGTGATCCTGTAAAAACACGAGCCTAAGTCAGCCTGCTCCTATTCTGTCACAGCACGACACAGGTTACCGGGTAGAGTCATAATCACAGGCGGAGCACGAGCCTGTCTCAGCGTTGCATTACTCTGTGGTTGGTAACCTCTGTTACACAGCCTCAAACAAAGTGGGCTAGAAGTGGCAAACTTTTGCAGACCGATGCAGAAGCACTGACCATCACTCAAAGGGCGGGTCTGTTCCTAGAGTGAGGTTTAGTTGTGTTCTTATGAAAGGTGCATAAAGCCAAAAATGAATAGGGTAGAATGAGGAACGATAAAGCTCTGGCAACAGTAGGCAATGGGTTCTAAAGGAGAATTAAACTGATTTCTGCATAATTCAATCACTGAGTTGTAAACCAAGTCATTCAAAGTGGTTTGATGTGAAACGGTGAATTGTGGAAATGTAGCTGGTTTATTATCAAGAACCTCCAGTGAACCTACATGTGTCTTCTGAGGGTTTATATGTGATGCTGATGATGTTAAAATAGTGATAAATCTGAAAATAAGTTTTCTCTGGGGGGTGTCCCTCCACCATTAATGGATTTGAAAAATACGTTTTACGTCAAAATCTTCACAAAATCATCATAAACAGTGTCTCAGTCATCAGGCAGTGAATTCATAACACTTTCATGTAGTAACTTTCTGCGAGGGAGCTTTTAGAGGTGGACGTCTGGTTCCTATCACCACCACTGTGAACAGTTCTGACTTGGTAAGTTTCTCTAGAACAGAGCGTTTCACACCAAACCACTCTGAATGTCTTTGTTTACATCTCAACCACTTAACTGTGAAAAATGTTGAAAATTCTGATTGAATTTCCCTCAAAATTGTACCGAATTAGTTCAAACTGTGCTCTCACAAAAAAAAGAAATAAAAAATAATAAGAGATAGAGATAATAATAATAATAATAATAATAATAATAACAGATAATAATAAGAGATAATAAGCTAAGTGTCTTATCTGAAATCTGAAAATCAGTGTGGAACATTAAGAATTGTCATATTTTCTGCAGTTCAGTACTTTTTAGTATTTTAATGAAAAATATGATGATTTTCTGTGTGAACAGCTGTTCAAAGCTGTGTTTGCTGGTCATGTACTGGCTGCATTTGTCATTACCAAAACAGCCACTACTAAAACATTTGGTAAAGTTTGGGTAGTGTTATGATTGTTTTGGTATCATTTATTTAAATGAAATAAGCATAACTAAAGTACAGGGTGGAGATCGGCAACCCAGATGTTAAGAAAAGCCATTTTGTCCTTTCAGTAAAAATCAAATCACCTTGACAGCCACAATATTTTATGTACATTTTACCATCTTGGCTGTAAATATGTCTCAGTATATGCTGATGTACTAGAAAAGGCTAAAAATTCTAAATAAAAACGCAGACTCACTTTGCTCTGCTTTAAGCTTTAGCTCAGCTATACCTGCTTTTCTCACATCTCAGGCAGGAAACTTTTCCACAAAAGTGGAACAGTTTCTTGTAAAATGTCTCTCGATGTTTGATTTTTTTATTTATGAGGCTGAAGTCGCTTCTCATTCGCCAGCTTCTTGTTTGAATTTTCCCGTTCCACCTTAAATGGTGCCTGAGATGCCAGAATGTAACTACTGCACCATTTAAAAAATTCAAACAAGAAGCTGGCGAATGAGAAGCAACTTCAGCTTCGTGACTTTTTAGTGTTTGATAGTTTCTTGTTACAGATTAAACATATCAGGAAACCAGCTGGAGTGATTATAAATGCAAATAAGTCAGTTTGTCTCCAAAATATTGATGTTCTTCTTAAATCTCTCTCGTCTTTTCGTTAGCTACTAGCTAGGCGAGATTGTTGTCTGTGTTGCTATGGTGACCAGCAGTCTGTGTGCCAACCTTCAGGGTTAAAGGGTTTAAGGCCATTTATTGTTTAAACTGTGTTGAACGATCAGCAGAGCTTTATTTTACTGTAAAGGAGGATTATTTTATTTAAACCTAGGGTTCCTTGACCTAGGGGCACTCAAAGCAAAAGGATTTTAGTCTAAAAATTCTAAAAATCAGCTAAAAAACTCTGAAATGTGTTTTCAGCCCTGACTTTGAACCAGTTCAGCAAAATCATCCATATATACAGTCTGTGTATATTTGGGTAGACTGTGACTGTATCCTCTCGCGCTCATTCACGCAGCGTGGATTCTTGTTACAGTGGAGGCTTTTGAGGGGAACTGGAGCTCCACCAAGCTGCTTTTGTTAGTTTGCTGCTCATTGATTTATTTGTGTTCAAAAATATCAGCATTATTAGCGCTTTATTTATGCATTAACTTTGCCAGCAATAAAAATAAGCAACATTTTCTTACGACTTACTCAAACAAAGGCATTTTGGCTCAGGTTATCTGCATCCATTTGTTAGGAAGATCTTATATTGCATCGATATTGGAAGCTCAGTTGTAAGTATATCACACAAACCAGATCCTGTAATTGAACTACAGAAACTAACAGAAACAGAGCATCATGAAGTCAGTCTTGGAGAGTGTGTGTGTGTGTATTGATAGTCTGGCTGTGCTCCACTGACAGCCTTCATCCTGTCCCTTTAACCTTCGCTGGCCCGCTCAGTGGCAGCTCTGAGGCTTAATCAATGCAATGGAAGTGACATGTGGGGCCAAATCAAATTACATGGAAATGAAGGCAAACTGCTGCGCTGCTTTAAGTGCTGTCCATATTAACACACAGGTCAGAGAGAAGGCGGTCAGGGAAGCGTCCAGAAACACGCACTGCCTGCTTATCAGATCTCACTGTACTGCAATGCCTGCATCGCCGACACAGACATTTACCCTCAGTAAATGTGCAGGCGCACAACAGAGAGGGGATCTTCATTACTTCAGCGCGTACACGTGCGCACGTCCCGGGCCTTTCACTGGTCCCTCGGGTTGCTTTACTCGTCCCATTTATCAGACTCTAGAACACAGTCGCCATTCACGGAAAAGAACATCCTGTTAAAGAATGTGAAGAGCAGACCATGACACTCATCTCTCTGTCCAACAAGCACATGTGCATCATCACTGTGCAGAAAAACAAAACAGGCAGCTCTATTTATTCTGTTTTTGTTTTTCTACGTTACTGAAACACAGCAGCTGCGTTATAATTTCATGATTAATGGACCAATAGAAATTAGGGAGGTAGGCGGGTACTCAAGTACTCGAGGTGCCAATAACAAAATCAAAATCAAATCACATTTATTGTCACATCACTTTACACAGGTGTGAAGCTGAGTGAAAATCTTAGGTGCGTAGGTCCTTTTCTAGTACTTGAATATATATATATATATATATATATATATATATATATATATATATATATATATATATATATATATATATGTGTATGTGTGTGTCTCTTGTCGGAAGAAAACCTCGTATCTCCAAAATGGTAACTTTATAGAAGTAAAAAACCTCCTTTAATTTTATTGTAAGTCAATATTAGACTCTAAATAAATACACAATATACACATTAGTATACATCAGTGTTGCCCCATTCCAATATACAGTTTTCAGTAATATAAGTTGTGAAATAAAAGCTAATATATATTAAAATTGTACACTTCCATATATGCAATATTTGAGTCTGAAGTAGATCAATGAGATGCAGGGTACACAGGGGATAGAATATTGATACATTCCAGATTATACAAGATATGGACAGAAGATGTACAGGTATGAGCAGGTATAGAAATGCTAGAGAGAAGTTACAGTCAGATCAGAGTGAGTCTGTTTGAGGTGTGGATTGTCTATGGAGATCATCCTAATGAGGATTCAGAAGTCGGCTTCGGAAATAATGCTGTAAAAAATACTTTGCAAATTTACAGTAACTTATTGTCAGCAGAGTTGCCAGGTATTCAATGTTTACAGCACTCGTATTGTAATGCTTATTTACAGTAAGGACATTATACTGTATAATACTGTAATCAACACTGTCCTTTATATAGTATTATATCATATATATGCACATATATTAGGATATAAATAAATGTTAAAATTGCAGTTTCAATCCTAAGAAAATACCCAAAGGAAAACTTTTTTAAGACTGTTTCAGAAGCAGATCTGAATCTTGTACTAACGAAGGATGTTGTGTTGTTTTACATTGTTTTACTGTGTTAATGAAGGATCACTGATCTCTGAAGTGTAGGTTTTTCAAAATTTGTGAGCTGAACTTGATCAAAAAGTGGTGGGGCATCGCCCCTATGTCCTGAAAAGTGGTGCTCTGTAGTTCCGGTAGCCATGGTTTGAGTTATATTTTATGTAGGAAACTTGAGACAGTCAGGAGAGGCTCACCAATGATAGCAGTGCACGGACTCACTATTATACACTTTCCTATGGCTGGAAAAGAAGTACTTTAAGTCTGACCTTGTTCTAATGTTTCTACCTGTATAAAATCTGCTGTCTGGCTACAGTAAAGAAACCGCTGATCATTCATAGCCTGGAATAAAGTGGGTTATAATATGAGTATGTATTATTCTACCCATTTCATTACCCTGACCATTATATTTATTCATATGGAGCTTGCAGGCCTCGCACTGGTCAGCCTCTCTTAACTATGGTGTCACCAAAGACTAGTACCAGTTCCCATAAGCTACTGTCTGATTGTAAGTGTTCTGTATGAGTGCATTCACTAAACCATGCAAGGCCAAGATAACAGCACAGTTTAAATGATGAAAAAGGGATTTAAAGTTTGATTTCTGTACAGAATTGGGCACCTGTGCAGCACTTAATAAGGTATATTTGTGAAGAAGCTGATCCACAGTATATACACCGATCAGGCATAACATTATGACCACCTCCTTGTTTTTGCGCTCATTGTCCATTTTATCAGCTCCACTTACTATATAGGTGCACTTTGTAGTTCTACAGTTACAGACTGTAGTCCATCTGTTTCTCTGTATACTTTGTTAGCCCCCTTTTACCCTGTTCTTCAGTGGTCAGGACCCCCATGGACCCTCACAGAGCAGGTACTATTTGGGTGGTGGATCATTCTCAACACTGCAGTAACACTGACGTGGTGGTGGTTTGCTAGTGTGTGGTGCACTGGTACGAGTGGATCAGACACAGCAGTGCTGCTGGAGTTTTTAAACACTGTGTCCACTCACTGTCCACTCTATTAGACACTCCTACCTTGTCAGTCCACCTTGTAGATGTAAAGTCAGAGACGATAGCTCATCTGCTGCTGCACAGTTTGTGTTGGTAATCCTCTAGTCCTTCATCAGTGGTCACAGGACGCTGCCCACAGGACACTGTTGGCTGGATATTTTTGGTTGGTGGACTATTCTCAGTCCAGCAGTGACACTGAGGTGTTTAAAAACTCCAGCAGCACTGCTGTGTCTGATCCACTCAGACCAGCGCAACACACACTAACACACCACCACCACATCAGTGTTACTGCAGTGCTGAAAATGATCCTTCACCCAAATAGTACCTGCTCTGTGAGGCTCCATGGGGGTCCTGAGCACTGAAGAACAGGGTAAAAGGGGGCTAACAAAGTATACAGAGAAACAGATGGACTACAGTCTGTAACTGTAGAACTACAAAGTGCACCTATATAGTAAGTGGAGCTGATAAAATGGACAAGAAGGTGGTCATGAAGTTATGCCTGATCAGTGTACAATATGGATACATGCATATTGTCACTATCTGTTACATTTTCAGGTCTAATTTTTTTCACTTTCTGCTGCCAAACGCGCCTTCATTTCTAGGCTCGGCCGCCTCGAACATAACCAGCTTTTTCTTTTACTAACGCGAAAAAGTGAAAAAGGGCACCCAATAAACTTCATTTACTGTGTTGATAGGTGCCAAACTATGAAGTCATGCTGCGGTCCTGCAGATGGTAATTCACAGGTAAATTAGCAGCGTTCACACAAAGCTTTCAACATGATCCCGCAATTATGAACAACAAGGTTCACCTCTGATTTTCTCTTTAAAATACACACAAATGGTGGGGAAATGGAAAGTGTAAGATACGCTTTTTGTGAGCAAATTCTAGTAGAGAGCTGGTTTCATTTTATTTTTTCGGGAAAATGAACTGTTGATAATGAAACAGCAGAACGAGGAGAGCTTAACCAACTTGCTTAGACAGGTAATCTTTAAACGTGCTATATATCACAATTCAGTAAATAAAATAAATATCAAAGGTCTTAAACATATGGTTTAGGATCCATTTAATGTTTTTTTTTAAACTTTATAAACCAGTTTTGAGTCATCAATCAACACCTGGCAATATACCTTCTTTATATATATATATATATATATATATGTATATATATATATATATATATATATATATATATATATATATATATATACGGCCATCACTAATCTCAGCATATCAGAATATAACTATAAAATATTTAGAAATGTCCTGACTAAGCTTGCCTAAAATGTGTTACAGCACTTTTTGTAATTAACAAGAATACATTTGGATGTAAAAGCTCCAGTGCTTGTTGTTTAGTCCTGTGTAGAGAACCTTTAGCTTCTGAATATTAGAGCATGGTGTGAACTCTCCAGGGTGGTAGCCCTCCAGGATCAGGATTGGACAGCCCTGCTTTAAGGTATTATTCAGCAAATTAGGCTTAAGTCATTATATCTACATTTTTACGCAAAAGTTTGAACACCCCTGGTCAAATTAGTGACGTTAACACATCTACAGGGAGCAAACTTAAAGATGGCATTTTTCAGCAAATTTTAGTTTGTTTATTTTCTAAGTGTAAATAAGTGAACGCATCCTTTATAGAGAACACACTTCTGCACATTTTAATGCACATGTACTGTTTATTTGCTGAATTTTGAGGGAATGTATGTATATATAAGATGCCATAAAATATAACGTAAAAGGATGCCATAAAATGTGCCTTCTGCAAAAGTAATGGCATCTTATATATATGATGTTTTTCAGTTTTTGACATAATTTGAAAATGCTTCTTTACGTTGTGTGTAAATTTCATGATGATTGGACCAAAATGAAACGGCCCAAAAAGTCTGGTTCCATTGGCTAACATTAAAAGTCAATTTTTTTCGCACTTCTCCTGTAAAGTTACCATTTTGGAGATACGAGGTTTTGTTCCGACAACAGCGATATATATATATATATATATACATATATAAGAAATGCTACATTTTATGCAGAAGCCACATTTTATAGCATCTTTTAGATTTTTAATTTTTTTTTTCAAATAAATTAAAATGAATATTTGAGTTTTTCACTGTACAGGATGTATAAACATTTTTATTTAGAAAATCATACAAGGTGTTCAAACTTTTTGCATGTGACTGTGTTTCCACAAATGTAAGTACCGTCAGCAAGTAAACTGATAGTAAACACAATTTTATTTTCTTCTTTCTTGCATGTAATAAGACTTCAATATACAAGAAAATGATAAAAAAGTAGTTCTCATTGGAGTAAACTTCCAAGCCACTTAGTTCCCTAAGTGTCCCCTGCAACACAAGTTCAACCACCACCTCAAAAGATCATTATCTCTGAAAATAATCAGCAAATTTGAATATCGAGTTATATAAAGCCATCACTGATATGGACGACGCTGATTTGGCAGCTTTATCAAATGGCACGAAAACAGATTAATATACATCTACCAATAACGCTCCGCTCCACGAAGCTCTTTGAGATGCATCTCAACCAGCCTTGGTCGCTCCTGCCCACACACCAGGGAACATATGGACCGCACACCACCTTCTGACCCCCAGCATTCAATAAGAAACTGAAACCATTTACATAAACTACATTAATTCTGCTTATCTTTGTGAAGCCATGTGATCTCATTCGAAGTTCAAACGCTCTGAAGAAAGAAATCTTTCAGGCGAGTCTGAATGAGGTGAAAGTGGTGTGAGTTTCACTTCCCACGTGGTTCTGCCCCGTCAGGTCACAGCACCTGAATGCGGCCGCGACCGTTTCTGAGATATAATACCCGAATCGGCCGTCTGCTCGGGACCAGGTCGGTCATTTTGGGAACATGAAAACATCCCTCACTGCTTTCAAACACATTCTAGCCATTAAACCTCGTGTCGTTTCTCTGGTGATCGGCATCTCCTCACTGCCTGAACATCAACGTCAAAAACACATACGTGGACCTTCTTTAGTGAATCAGTTCATCATTATGATCTATTTAAACATGAGGCATTATTGCAAAATATATACAAAATCATCATTTATAGGGAACTTTCTGTTGGGGGTGTCTGCCCCAAACCCTAACCTCTAAATTTACACTTAATAAAATAATACTTCATTTTTTTTGTTTTGATTTTTTAATGTTTTTTAAATATGTTTTCAATTTCTTTTGAAGAGAAGCTGCAAGATTTAGATTTGATCTGAATATGAGTGTGGAATATTAAGAATTGTCATTTTTGATAAAAATATTGTGATTTTATGCGTGTATAGTTTTTCAAAGCTGTGTTTGCTAGTTTTGATACAGTCACTCCTCAAACATTTGGCAAAGTTTCAATAGTGTTATGATTTTTTTTGCTACTGACAAAATAGACAAATCTCCATTTTTGCTGTTTTTTTTTATTTTTAACATAATTTGAAAAGGCCAGTTGCCCTTTATGATGTGTCAAAATTTCATGATGAACAGAGCAAGAGAAATGGTCCAAAATTACTTGGGACAAATTATTATTGACAAAAATATATAGTAAAAATGAAATTTAAAATAAAAGAAAAAATGGTAAAAATTACTATTAAAAATTATTTATCCATTTATTTCCATTAAAAGTTAAGACTTTTTCCTTGTCCTCTGAAGTTATATATTATATATTATATATATATATATATATATATATATATATATATATACATATATATATATATATATATATATATATATATATATATATATATATATATATATATACACACATACATACATCATCTAAACCGCTTATCCTTCTGGGTCGCGGTGGGGTGCCGGAGCCTGTCCCAGCAGTCATTGGGCAGAAGGCAGGATACACCCTGGACAGGTCGATCGCAGTCCATCGCAGGGCAGACAGACAGACATTCACATTCATACCTAGGGGCAATTTAGCACATCCAATCAGCCTGACTGCATGTCTTTGGACCGTGGGAGGAAACCGGAGTACCGTGCTGCCCCCTATATATATATATATATATATATATATATATTATACTATATATATACATATATATATATATATATATATATATATATATATATATATATATATATATATATTAAGTTTGAGTAGTGATACTTATATACAAAAAATATACTTTCAGTATTGATAGTATATATATATATATATGCATTCACTCTACCATCTTTGTTCTGAGCTGCTTTTTAGAAACCCAAAATATAGTATTTCTTCTCATGTCTTACTACTACAGGCAGGCAATCTGACAATATTTATCATTATCATGATATGCTACTAATACTAAGTACTGTTGATACTGTCAGTACTTAAAGAACAGTGATTGATTGCATGTTTCATTGCAAACAGAGCATAATTAATCCTTTTTAAATAGATTCAGCCAATAACGACAGGAAGGAACATTAACTTCACCACTGATGGTGAAGATGTGGCTGTGGTGGGCAGCTTTTGCCTACTCAGATCAATGGATCCAGCATTCTGATCGGCACTCGGCAGAAACAGCACGAAGGAGTTTGAAAAGATCTTCACATGCAACGATTTGTCTCTACAGACGAAGATCAGAACCGTCCAGGCTGTGGTCTTCTCTGTGGTTCTTTAAGGGCAGTAAACAAGCGAGACAGGAGCAATACTGATGCCTTTGAACTGAGGACTATCGAGACAGAGAAAACAAACAAACAGATCCTCGACCAAGTCAAGCCTCACCTCTGAGTCAAGGCCCAGATCAGTTCTTAGGAAAAGACCTTTATGGTTGGAAGAGCTGAATGTGAAAGAGGAAGAGCTGGAACAGCTGGAGACAATCAGAGGAATCATGAACCAGCCTTTCAGCAGCCTGAAGACCCAAACAGAAGACAGAACACTGTCCAGGAGTCTAATAATAATAATAATAATAATAAAAGGGTTTGGAATGTTGAATAAAATGCATTGTACACACTTAAACAAGATGCTTCTTCAAGGGTTCTTTAGTAAACAAAGTGGCTCTATATAGAACCATGAACACTCAGTGAAGCCTTTACAAGTACTCTTACAATGATGGGTGTTCAAGGGTTCTTTAGTATACAGAAACGTTGAACACTTAAAGAACACTTTGCATGATTAAAGGGTTCTTTGCAACGTGAAATGGGTTCTTCAGACTGATGAAGAATGAGATGTATATGGTTCTATATAGAAACCTTTTAAAAGGGTTCTATATAGCACCAAAAATGGTTCTTCTATGTTTACAAGCTTAACTTCATAACAATAACAGAACCCTTTTTGGTGCTTTATAGAACACTTTTCAAAGCAGAACCATCTGTAGCACATTCTCCATCAATCTGAAGAACCATTTCATGATGCAAAGAACCCTTTAATCATTCTTTGAGTGTTCATGGTTCTATATACCAAAGAACCCTTGAAGAACCATCATTTTTAAGAGTATACTTGTACTTTTTGATAGTATTCTGCTGCTTTTTGATAGTAATTGCAGCATTAGTGGGGCCTTTTTTCTGTTCTGACTCTTCTATTTACTACCAATATCAGTAATATTGTCCTCTGTGTATCTGTGTCTGAGCGAGAGAGACAGAAATAGAGAGAAAGAAAAAAAAAATAAAATAACAAATGACATACGACCTCAAACAGAGGAAGAGTTGTGCACCAAGGTTCATCCTGACAGCTGTCACTGTAACCTATTTGTTTCTCTCTCATACTCTACATACACAGTGTACACGCAGTGTGTCAATTAGGGGCAGGTTTGAGCTGAGACGGCCTGATTAGACCCTCTCATGTTCGTAGCCTAAAGCCAGTGTCAGTACGATCTAATCTTAAACAAACCTACAGAGAACCAGGGCACCTGTCCACGTCCCCGAACACAAACACGGAGCTGAAACCCCTCCAACGTATGAGCTGGAACTGGGGCAGCAGCGCTGGACGACTTGGAAGTGAACCAACACATATAAAACAAATGCACACCATGAGGAGGAGAGTTCAGCTGCATGACATTATTATCTCAGCAAATCTGGGCACGATGTGAGACTCTACTGAGATCTCTGCTGTTTTCTCAGGAGAAACATCTGAGCAGCGGAAGTCTCCTTTGTCTCTCTGTCTGATCTCGTAAGATGTTTCCATCCACTTCCTGCACAAATTGGAAGCCATAAAACGAAATGCTGCCCAGCAACTTGTTGACAGGAAGAGGATATCGACTGACATGCAAAAACAATCAATCACTGGCTGTTTTTTTGTGCGATCAAAAAGAATCATTTTTGACTGGAACTTAACCCATTAAATGGCCAGGATCCACCGGCAGGCCCAAAGTTTTATCACACACTCCTAGAACCTAAGAATAGCTCAGCCAAGTTGCACTGAAGTCCCTGTAGTTACTGAATAATAAGCCTTTGTATGTAAAAAGACTGAGATTTTAAGGGGTTCAATGAATTACACTGTAAAAACGAGAAGTCCGCTCAGCTTAAAATGATACAGTAACTGATTACATGGCTTTTCTTGAGTTGACTCAACTTGAAGACACCAGAGTTCACACAACTCAAACTTAAGCATAGTTGAGTCAAAAATTCTCCCAGCTACTGTTTCTAGGTCTGCATCTCAGTTAAATAAACAAAACTGAATCTGTGTTCTCCCACTAGCTGGCACTCCTTCTATCATACAGTCCCATCTGGCATGTTTTCCTCTTGGGCTTCCTGAGATGGACAAGTATGGATTTGGTGGGACTCAAACTCAAAATCTCCTGATGTTGGGGCGAATTATTAGACAGTTGCACCACATGAGAGAAAACCACACCTCAGTATATTAAACTTTTGTAGACACAAAATCTGAGCTGCTTCATGTGTTCCTGAAAGGTGCTGTGGACTAAGCCATCACCCCATCAGGAGGTTGTGAGTTTGAGCCCCAGCGATGCCACAGCCATCCATAAGTGTGAACTCAAGAAGAAGAATGTCTGGTAGATTCCTGGCTGGTGGGGAAGTTGAGTATAAAAAAAACAAGCTCATTTTATTCATTGAGACAAAGAACTAAAAAATAAGGGAACTTTTGACTCAACTAAAAAGTTTGAGTTGTGTGAACTCTTGAGTCCTCGAGTTGAGTCAACTCAAGAAAAGCCCTGAAATCAGTTATTATATCATTTTGGGTTGAGCTCACCTCTCAGTTTTAACAGTTATAGAAATACAATGAAATTAACTTTTTTTTTTTAAGTTTCTGGTTTAAAAAGTTGTATTTGACACATTTCAATCTCTAATTCCACATGTGTCACAATTTGAACCTTTTTATTCGCATCCCCAAAACTTACTGATAAGGACATTTTTTAAATTTTATTTATTTATTTATTTATTTATTTATTAATGTTTATTTTAGCATCATTACTTTGATTCTTCCGGTTTGATTCTGAACGGTTATGTGATATATGACGGCCATACAGAGCTGTCTGAGCTCGTCCCCTTTAGAAAGTCTGGACGTCTCTCACTGTAAAGAGCTGAAACGTGTCCAAATTCCTTTCAAAGGCGCTCTCGTCTCGTCCTAAGCGCAGCTCTACCTCTCCACCGTGCTTTCTGTGTTTGTTTGTGTTTGTCATATGACAGACATTTATGTGTAACTGTGTTATTTGTCGCCAAACAAACATCCCCACCGAAGCTCTTCGCCACAGCTCTAGTTTTGTTGACATTCAAACTTATTCCTGACAGTTTCCGTAGCCTGCGTCGTAAAACCGGAAGCATCGCAATGTTTTTTAGAGCCCTTTGGATGGAAACTTAGCTATTGTGGTCTAGGTTAAAACTACATTAAGGAGATCTCTTTTTTCCTACAGCCATACACGCAAACAACCGGTCCAGATACATGATCGTCAGATCACATCCAGGCGACCTGAGAAATCAGCGCAGAAATAAACTCCAGAAATCAATTCGTCCGCTCTCGCAAAGAGAGCTTTTGTTTCATAGCGAATGCACTGAGGGCAATGGAGAAAATAAAGATGAAGACCCTTGTAGCAGATAAGGCTCCTTTGATTAAAGCATTTGAAGAGCAAGATTTGCCCTTGGCCAAACGGTCCTTTTAATAAAAGGCTGCATTATGCCTGTGTGTGGGTTTCTTAAGGAAAGAAGAAGGGCGATACAGGAAGCCAGCTGCCCCTGTAGGCCTGAGCATGAGCTCACATCCTTAGGTGGCCAGTGCCGGACACCGGGCAGCACGGCAACGAGCAGCGGCCTGGCTGAAAGTGAGAGGATGTGAGGAGGAGAAGGAGGAGGAGGAGGAGGAGGAGGGTGAGCGGGGAACAATACAACAAAAGAGTCAGAGAGAGAGAGAGAGAAAGAGAGAGGCAGACAAAGTAAGTGCATTCATTAAAACCCATCAGATTGTCTTCCTGTCCTATCAGGCAGCATCAAAACCATCCGCAATCTAGAGGGGAACTACAAAGTGGATCCCGGGGCCTACAGAAGTGAGGTTTTGATCAGACTAATTAAAAGCCATTTTGTTTTAAACAAACAGACACAACTCTAATTGGCTCTTTTCCATAAGAAAGGGAAGATGTTGAAAGTGAAAGAACGTACAAGGAAGATCAGAGGGACGCTCTCAGGCAGAGGGGCTCACACACACGCACGCACACGCCTGATTAGACCTCATCGCCAGAGTGTGTACGCAAACGCTCGTCTACGCGAAGAACAATGGCAAGAGCGCGAGAACACACAGCGTGACCAGACAGAGCACATCAGAAACAAGAGTGCTGACTGCCTTCTAGATCAAACAGGCAGACGCATCGAGGGGACGAGTATCGGGGGGTTTCCCCCTCTCCGCTAAAGCACTGAACAAAGCTGTGTGTCTATAAAGGAGGAAAGTATCTGCAGCAGTGATTGAACAGGATTACAGTAACTTAGTTAAAACAGACTGAGCGCTTTATCAGCCGAGGGAGACGCTCACGTCTTTAGTAGTAACTCGGGGTAGGAGGCTTCGTACGCTCAAAGTAGGCCGAGAACCGCCCACTTTGACAGGAAGAGGATGTCTGACTAACGTGCAAAACAACCCATCACACTGTTGTTTTTGTATGCATTCAAAAAGAATCAGTCAATTATAACTAGAAATTAACTGAATTATGGAAATACAGTTAAATGCCTTTCTTTCAAAATAGGGCAATTTTGTTGATCCAACATAATTTACCAAAATTGGCTTGAAGTTTCACTTCTCACTCCGTACGGTCCGTATGTGCAAACATAGCTGCTAAAACAGCCCCTTTTGCATTCAACTGAGCCGTTATGTCATGAGAACCAACTCATTTACATAACCCCACCCTTTCAGCTTACAGCAGTTTTGCTCCACCCATTCATATTGAAGGTCTAAGGACAGTTTCAGATGTGCATTTTGAATGAAGCACTATACAGAGCAGCCAATCAGAACAGAACTTATATACATACACTGATCAGGCATAACATTATGACCATGTTTCTACGCTCATTGTCCATTTTATCAGCTCCACTTACTATATAGGTGCACTTTGTAGTTCTACAGTTACAGACTGTAGTCCATCTGTTTCTCTGATACTTTGTTAGCCCCCTTTTACCCTGTTCTTCAGTGGTCAGGACCCCCATGGACCCTCACAGAGCAGGTACTATTTGGGTGGTGGATCATTCTCAGCACTGCAGTAACACTGATATGGTGGTGGTGTGTTAGTGTGTGTTGCGCTGGTCTGAGTGGATCAGACACAGCAGTGCTGCTGGAGTTTTTAAACACTGTGTCCACTCACTGTCCACTCTATTAGACACTCCTACCTTGTCAGTCCACCTTGTAGATGTAAAGTCAGTATGTAAAACCATTCAAATGTCATAACTGGAATTTGAATATATATTGGGGAACATAGCTAATTAAATACAAGTAATGTAGGACATGATTTAAAGCCCATAGAACTCAGTTGACTGTTGATTTAACTCAGGTTGGTCCATATTATCGTGTCCAGTCAGTTTATAACCACACTAAGCAACACAGAAACGCACTCTTACAGCCAACAATAACAAGACAAGATTAGGCAATAAACCAAAATATAAAAGGTACGTGTGCACCTATGGGAAGATCTAGGATGAAAGACAACACAGCGATGGTAAATAACCGACAAGACATGCCCAATATGCAAATAGATGGAGCCATGAGCCAATAAAATCTTGCCTCTTGGACCAATCTCTCCAGCTTTTTACTCAATAATAAGCAATAAAATAACCCATCAATAAAATGCTTCTATTTTAGGTCACAGACACTCAAGTCTGACAATTTATGAAAGATTTCTGAGCTGATAATTGTTTTCAAAGTTTGTTAAAGCAAAAATAAATGAAAATAAAAAAAAAAATGGTCACATTTATAAAGATATCAAACTCTGTTAGCATTTACATCAACGAATGGCATATCTGAGTAGCGTACAGTTTCCTGACAATAACTGTGTTACTGTCCCATGTAAATACTTTATAACTGAACTTGTTATTGACCAAAACACCAAATCAGTTATACCATATTATCTTAGGGCTGGAATTGTTAAAATCTACTTGATTTTGTTTTCTTAACAAGTACATAAGAGCCAGTTCTATGATTTGGTCCAACGCCATACACAGACTGAGAATTTTCTGTCCAAATCTGACCCAACCTGAAGCACTGAGAATCTCACCCGAGCCTGACACAATTTGGTCCAAACTGACCATGTCATCAAGTTTTGAGTCCGAAACTGATCTGAGTGCAACAAAATTTTGTTTGAAGCTGACCTGAATCAGCTGACCGTCACCTAAAGTGAAGAATAAAACCTGAAAGGACAGCACTGGTTACAAAATAGTGACAATAAAAGCATCATTAGTTAATGGATAAATAAAATACAGAAACACTATAAAATAAAACGCAATAAGAAAATGATCTGTCCAAAATTCAGTTTAAATCCCAATATAATAAATTTATTAATCACGCAATGCTTCTGAACAACATCCCAAATGTTTTTAGCCAGGATATATTCAATTTTATATAAAATAAAAATGATTCAGTAAGATGTTAGCTCCACCTGCTTAATCCTAAACTCTGTTTCTGTACTTTGGAAAACGTCGTCTAAACCCCACATGAGAATTCAGGTCCCCTGGAGTTCGAACAAACATTTCAAGCTCTAATAGGGGCAGAACAAAACAGACCGTCATGAAACAAAGTTGTTTACAGTGACTCAGCGCCCACCGGGAACTGATACGTCAGTGACTCCACTGTGATGTTAAAGCGTAAATACTGCACAGCGAAATTAGATCCACTTTTAACGATAAGATGCCATTTTTTCAATAAAACTTCAGACAAGAATTAGCCGCATAAAATGCAGATGTAAATGGATCCAAGATGATCTGAGGCCCTGTTTACACTTTAACATCCAATCACCACGGTCCAGTCATAGTGATCAGATAATCATCCTATCAGAACACAGCATGTTTACACTTGTCCTTTTCAAATACAGCTTCTGTGTCCGCATATTGATCGGATCTCATTTCTCTGTGCAATATTTACATTTATTAATCATGAGCAGGGTAGGCGGAGCCTATGTTTAATGTTTTATAAAAACTTTTTGCAGCACATTCCAGACATTTTGTCATGCATCCCAGTCCTCCCATGAACTCAATTTTACGGCCTTCAGTTCCCAGAATGCATCTGTCAGTCATGACACAGCCAGCCAATCAGCATCCAGTTTCCAGAACACTGTCACCGGAGTTCTAATCCTATTCATCTGTGTCTGCTAGTATTTATGTCTGTTTATCACAAACTTTGCAAAGTACTGCGCTTGTGTCTTCCAGTGCATACTGAGCGTTTCTGTCTTTGTCTCTCTGTTATGACCTTATTTTTTCTTTCGTTACTGTTTTTTGGACTTTGGTTATGGTTACTAGAACTTTTGGCTGTTCTCAGGCTTACACCCTTGTTTGTTTACGCACTACTCTTTCTGACTAGTCCCACGTATTGTGTTTTGCTTATTCAGTTTTTTGACCTGGTCTGGCACTGACCCCACTCTTTTAGATCAACCCCTTTTTAATAAACCTTATGGTTTATTTTATATTATACAACAGTTAGCTCCGGCCACACAAGCTGATTGGTTGAGAAGCGTTCTAACCGTGCTGTTATTTCACCATAACATCACGGTTTTTTCACAAACACTGTATCACTCCTCTGAGACGCCGTTGCTAAGCAATGACTTTGACAGCTGTAGGAGACGCTCAAGCCATTTGAACGTCTTTACTTCTTACTTTGCCACAAAAATGGCCACTTTCAAGATCACATTTGACAGACAGCTGATTTGGTCAGACTCTGAAGATGAGACGACACTGAATTCCCAAACTGTCATCACCACTGAGCAGCTTTTCAGTCGGCAGCTGTGACAGAAGAACAGCTAAACAACCTGGAATCAGCCAGAAATGAACCCAATACCATTCGCCAAACTAAATGGGCTGTAAGATGCTTTACAGACTGGCTGGAACAAAACAACATTAATACTGATCTGGCAAAAAATTACAAAACTGAGCTGAACTTGATATTGTGGCAGTTTTATGGCTTAGTCTGATTTGGTCAGACTCTGAAGATCAGACTACACGTTTGGCGAATGGTATTGGGTTCATTTCTGGCTGATTCCAGGTTGTTCAGCTGTTCTTCTGTCACAGCTGCCGACTGAAAAGCTGCTCAGTGGTGATGACAGTTTGGGAATTTAGTGTAAGGAGCTGGAGAACGAACTGCCGGCTATGCAGCGAGTGGGCGGAGCTTGTTACTCTGACGTAGCGACAAGCTGCTCGTTAAGGAACTATAATTTGGTGAAGGAACTGCGAACATTAAAACATATTAAACGCCGCGTTCACGGCCCAGTTTATTAATTTATTACTGTATTTATTTAACTGTTGAATAAAAGCAATAGAACACTTGAGGAGTGTGTTATCGCCAATAACATCACGGCTGTGATGATCTATGGCGACCAAATCACAGCCGTGATGTTATTTCGTGATAACACACTCCCTCTGTGTTGTATTGCTTAATTCGCAAGTATGTGGTTCGTTCCCCCAGTGTTACACATTTTAAGATGCATAGAAAGAAAAACATGCTCAAAATCACAGCCAAGAGTGGGCACAGAACCGCGGACTGTCCTTCACAGGGGGCAGACTGCTTTTCAACTTCTGTGCTTGTAAGGTTACGTTTGGATTTGCATGACAATACCTAAAAATAACGGTTAACAGGAGAGGCAGAAACAATGCTTAAAGTTGTGGCTTGAGTGCAAATGATGTTATTTTGTGAACGTAGCCAAACTGACTGAATCATGGTTACACACATGCTCGACCACCTCAGGACCACAAATGATGTTACACTTGTTTTTAAATGCCTATACAGACAACATCCAGACACAGGACACATTTTAATGCCAAGTGTAAACAGGGCCTGAGACTCATTTTAGCTAGACCTTACACAAGTGCAAATACATCCATCACTCTGAGCCACAGCTGTCAACCAAAATGACTCCTACTGCATTATATCATAACACACGTGATCCATGATCACGATGACTAGAATGGTGGGCTCATCATGGAGGGCTTGCATGGCTGAAATGTGCATAACTCAGGCGCTCTGTTCACAGAAGTACCCAGAGGAAAGAAATTTTATCTTGAAATTGTCTCAGAGAATTAAAGCAGATCTCAATATTACACCGATCAGGCATAACATTAGGACCACCTCCTTGTTTCTCTGCTCATTGTCCATTTTATCAGCTCCACTTACTATATAGGTGCACTTTGTAGTTCTACAGTTACAGACTGTAGTCCATCTGTTTCTCTGATACTTTGTTAGCCCCCTTTTACCCTGTTCTTCAGTGGTCAGGACCCCCATGGACCCTCACAGAGCAGGTACTATTTGGGTGGTGGATCATTCTCAGCACTGCAGTAACACTAACGTGGTGGTGGTGTGTTAGTGTGTTGTGCTGGTACGAGTGGATCAGACACAGCAGTGCTGCTGGAGTTTTTCACTTCTAACAGAGAAGTCCCAGAGTTTGTTTTTGTTGCACATGTCATGCTAAACGGTCTGTGATTGGATGATTTGCATGTCAAATGGCCCTTCCTATCGGGGTTCTCAAGATCTACACTCTCAGAAATAAAGGTACTAAACTGTCACTGGGGCAGTTCCCCTCTTGTCACTGGGGTGGTTCCCTCAAGGGTCCATCTCAGTACCTTTATTCAGGGAACATAACTGAACCATAATCCACTGAAATGATATGTTCTAAGCTGTACTGACTCCACACACCCCGTCTCGTCTCCAGGCTTTTATTTTACTGTTCTGTTTAAAACATTCGGTTATGAAAAGGTACAAATACAAACTTTTCACCTGGAAAAACTTATTTAAGGTTCACAATCAGACCTTAAAACCACTGTTGAACCTTTGAGGGAACATTTACACTGTTTGTACCTTGATGAATGAAAAATGTCCCTGCACAGAACCTTTAGTTCCATGTACGAGTGGTGAATCGGAGCTCACCTACTGGCCCAGAACTGTGTGTTTGTACAGGTCCAAAAGCACACATATATAAAAGTGTTACCACACATTACATACTCAAGGACTTCCATGACAGAAAAAAGGAGAACAGCATCCAGCGACTTCAAGAAGAGCACAACTGTTTAAAACGCCAAATATGCACAGGCATCAAAGACAACAGCATATCCCCCCAGGACATCCGAAACTAAGTAGAGCTTTAAGAAACACCAAACGGGTATCATTGATTTATTGGGAGCCATAATCCATAGTGTTTTTCTTCCTCTTGGTCTCAAGTAGGGAGACTGAATTATAAAGACAGCGAGCAGCACTTTGAGAAAGTCACACGCGCGTACAAAGCACACATAGGCGCGGAGATTACATTACATTAGCCACAGCTAGTCATCTTCGAGTACGAACGCTCAGTTATCTATATGATAATAGGAGACGTCAGAATTGAACAATATGCCGCTGCCAGACAATGATGCAAGACGCTTTATGAAGGGAAAAAAGAGCCTAAAGCCCGGGGACTCAATGATGTGCAATGCAATCTGCTCAATAGATGGTTCACGTCTTTGTTTGTTCAGGTTGCAAGACAATGAACGTTTCATAACAAAGCCGAAGTCGGCCTCCTTCGTCGCCCGGCTGAGACGTTCGTTTATGTATTGTTGTGCGGTTTAGCCGTATTGATATGCACACAGCGGTACGTGGGAGACAATGCGCTGCTGAAGAAGGTAAACATTGTCTGCTCTTGACTGCAGATATAAATCTATGTTTACCTGCCACATGTGGATTGTTGTCACATCGCTGCCACATGTGGATTGCCGTGCGAAATCAACTTGGCGTGCCTTTCTGTGCTGCTCAGGAATTTAGAATTAACAATGCTATCGCGGCCTATAGGTTTCCGTGAGGGAGAACAAAATCCCATTTTCATGCCATAAACACCTAATTGAAGAGGATTATTGGTGCCCTATTTGGCAGCGAGACAATAAGAAAAGAGGGTTTCTTCGCTTTATCTTTAAGTGCCTTGTCATATAAGGCTCTGCAGCAACTCAATGACTGTCTTAAGCCCGCAAATTTCAAAACAGAGAAAGTGTAGGAGGCAAAAGTGAGTCGAATTTTAAGACTTCCGCTTACCTCAAAGCTACCGACGGCATTTTTCGGTGTGCGGTTTATGGATTTTACATCCGTTCGAGATCATACATCATGTCCGTTGCAGGGACAGGATCACATTAAACAATAATGTGCTGTGATTAAATGATTAAATGATTTAATAAGTGTGCGTGCATGAGTGCGGAGCGCTCTTTAAAAGCATGTCCTCCGTGCACCGTACCCGTCCGTCTGCAGCGAGCCCTTCCCTTCGGCCCAGATTCAGGTCAACAAGCACAACAATAACACATATCGACAGATCGTCCTTTCATCAGGCATTGTTTGGCCTGCGTCTTTCACACTGGGGAAACACAATCAGCGCGCCAGAAGAAAGCCAGGGGAGACAGAGAGGCAGACCACAAAGGGATTTCATTTTCTCTTGGCTCATAAGATGTATTATTAATCCAATTTTTTACATGGACCCTGAAATTTGGCGGAATAGAAAAGAGAGAGAAAGAGACAGAGACAGAGAGAGAGAGAGAGAGAGGGGGAAAAAAGGCATCGAGCAAATTAATGAGGTAAACGTAATGATCTGAGATGATCAAAGGCAATCGGTGTTGAGCAAGTGTAGGCCACCAATTAGTAAAATAAGCCCAGGAACGGGCTAAAATATGCGCCACGGCAACAGATGAAAAGACGAGGTCAGTGAGAATGCACTAATTTCTCTAAATGAAACGGCCGGGTTTACCGCGGTGACTGAGGTGGTGCACGGTGAGAGGGGGGGAGCAAAAATCAGGACTCAAAAATAGTCCCAAAAGACATAACTGAGATGGGGAACAATAGAAAACAGCAAAACACTGATTACCATTTTTTATTGCCGATTTCCTTACAGAAAAACCTTTTAGTTTAACCTGAAGCTGAAAGTAGCCAGAGTTGCAATATAAATAACACTATTTTCTCTTTAACCTTCTGTGGTCTGACGGCATTTTCTCAATTCGTTTATCTCTTCTTAAACTCTCCTTTAAAGGCTCTTTATAAAACATGATCCTCATATGTTTCATATCAAAATGCTCCGTTATCTTCATCACTACTTTCCAAAACCGCTGCAGCAGCTTCAGCAGCTGTAAACTCTCTGTACGCCGTTTCACATGAGTCTCCGATGTGGACTGAACGAAGAGTGAGGGGTTTCCAGCGTGATGGTCAGTCCTTAGTGATTTCCTGAGAGTCCACTGGTCAGTTTCACACAGAATGTAGACGGACACACGAATCCACCAGTCCCACACGGTGAGAGGCAGATGACGTGTATCTCAGCCCCTCTTCATAGGCTCATAACTCCAGATGTGAGTCTCGTATGATCTCGTGATAAGATGGAATGGAAAGGGCGACTCATGTTTGAACTCTATTTCTGTGTTGGATCATCACAAAGACACAGAAACAGATATAGAAACATGGAATCTGACGCATGGGCGAGTGATTGGGCCCCAGAGAGTTAAAAGTGGCATTTAAAATTCATAAATGAAAAATCAGTTGCCTTTTTAAATGACATGAATGAAACAATAAGCTTTATTGAAAGTAAAAAGGAGATGTTTGGCAGAATGATTAATGTATAATTATGCTACAACATTTTAGTACAGCTGTACCAGCAGCATTCAGATACAGAGCAAGTGCACTTACCGGCCTCACATTATTTACCTCATAAAACTGCAACACATCAGCCACAACTAAAATAATACATCGGCCAATTGCTGATTGCGTATTTGGAGTAATGATAGGCAGATTCCATCTTGGCCGATTTTGACTGTGCACTCCTAGTGAGCGACAATAAGGTCCGTTTTCTATGCCATTTTAGGTAAACAGGCCACTTTACACTCAGACCAATGTCAACAGGGCCATACCAAACAACGAATCAGCTTAGCAGGTCAATAACACAGCAATATATTTAGTTTATTGTCATGTATCTGAAAGGTACAGTCTGAATGATCAAACTGGCCTAACAGATATCACCACACTCTTAAAAAGGATGGTTCTTCAAAGGTTCTTTAGTAAAAGAAATGGTTCTATATAGCACCATGAAGCACGATTAAATGGCTTCTTGCACGGTGAAATCGTTCTTCAGATTGATGGAGAATGTATTGTAAATGGTTCTGTATAGAACCTGTTTGAAAAAGATTCCATTTAGCACCAAAAAGGGTTTCGCTATTGTTTCGATTTCAAGCTTATAACAATAGAAGAAATCTTTTTGTAGTTATATAGAACCACCTACAGCACATTCTCCATCATTCTGAAGAACTCATTCATGATGCAGGGTTCTTTGAGCGCTCATGGCTCTTTTTAGAACCATTTTCTTTACCAAAGAACCCTTGAAGAACCCTCCTTTTTAAGAGTGCATAATTGTGAGTGATTTACTTCCGCCGCCGTTCTCGCTGCAGGTTTGTTTTGAGGAGTTTTGCCGAAATTTTGAATTCACTTGTCAGAAAACGGTCATTCATGTTCCACATGATTTTGATTTAGAACATGGAGTCTAAATTCATCCAGCGGGCCAGATGAGAACCGTACTAGGGCAGACACCCCTGTTCTAGCACATAAGCCAATAGTTTTATTCCAAAAAAATTCAAAATTAGTAACCGCTGATGGAAAAATAGGTCAATTAGAAAAAAGAGACTTCTCTCTGTCTTGTTTGATGTGAAGATTATAGAAAAAGAACAAACACCACACGGCTTCATTCACGCGAACGCACTTGTCCCCATCTCTCAAATGACAAATGCTGAGCAACATTGTCCTGTGCAATAAAAAGCTCCTCTGTCTTATTCATCTTCAATTGATCAAAGTGTCGAGCCACCGCGCGCGCACACTTTCTCATTCAGGCCTGGACCTTTTAAGTGGTCCTGTGAGGGTGGGAGGCATTGTTGCGCAGGCCACCACACACCTTCAAAGCCCAGCCAGCTTTCATCATGCACCATACAGTTTGTGGGACGTTCTTAATGGCCAGAGCAGATGTACAGTTCGACAATGCATGGACATCACAGCTGAGGAACGAGCAAGGGTCCCTCTTCCTTTTGGATTAGAAAGAAAATCTGAGTCAGAGAACTTTACAAATGCACTGTAAACACAGCTGTCCTCCTCCACAGCTGCATCTTCAGCAAACCCAGAGAAGTTGGGACATTGACCTGGGTGGGAAAGCATAGCTGGACAAGGGCATTGTGACGGCCCACAGCAGCCTGAGAGCAAACTGGGACCGCCAGGAACGCCACCCAACACGCTGGACAGCAGCGGTCAGTTCGGCTCCAGCAAAACTCCATCCACCAATCAAGCAAGAGCACTAGATTGGAGCGTCCAATCGGAGAGCGGAACGGGCTAAATTAGGGCAGCGAACTTGTGCTAGAAAGACAGAAAGGCGCAGTTCAGGCACAGCTGTCCTGACACCCAGACCAAAGCCGCTGGAGCTGTGCGGCCCCAACACATGGCCGTGCTGCTGCTGCTGGGTACGCTGTTCAAAAAAAAAGAGAGGAAAAAAAAAACTCACTCACTTTGTTCTCATTCTCTGCTTTTTTCATGATAATGACGTCCTGCCCCAGTTTTGTGGTTATGTGGAGAAACATATCACTTGAATGTCAAAACGCAATCACAATGCATTTGGCAAGCAGATCGTCAGAGCAGAGTGATGGTTGGGGGGGGGTGGAGGGGGGTGGGGGGGAGAAGAATCTCTCAATTTGCCAACAATTGAATATTTTATGGTTTCCGTAAAGAAAGTTAGAGTGTCTTTCATCCATTCTAATCCTGACCTCAAAATGGGGGTATTTTGGTTTCCAATCTATTTCTGCCATTCTCTAAGCCAGCTTCTGCATGGTTAAGAAGAGACAATGTTGGGACAAGCCTCTTAAGCCCATTAGCCTTATAATTCATATGTCTTGGCAAATGCTATTCAATGCAGTCCAAAATCTGCTAGCGCTGTGTTCTCGCTGGCTTGCTGGGGAGAGAGAGGTGGGAGTAGCTGTAAGCTTCTGTCTTCCCAGCTTGCAGCGAAAGGAGAGAGAGAGAAAGAGAGAGAGAGAGAGAGAGAGAGAGAGATAGCGATGGAAAAGGAAAAGTATGCCCCAGCAAGCCACCACATGTTGAGGAATTTGTTTACCGTTTCCTGTCCTGTGATCAAGACCCAGTCAGAACGGATGGCAGGGACGAAGCGCTTTAATGTCCCACCCCTTTCTCTCTCTCTCTCTCTCTCTCTCTCTCTCCCTCTCTCTCTCTCTCTTTCTTACACGCATGCACACCAGCCTTTTATAATGGCGGCCAAGGGAACCGAATGTCCATTCCAAAACCCGAAGACTCCGACAGCCAGATAAATCTGTCCTTGTTGAAACACAAACTTTGCAGGACGTTGACACGGCTGTCACGAAAGTGAGGTGGTCCGGCAGTTGTACCCGGCAACGTGAACGTCAGAGTGCCTCGTTCACTCTGTGCCAAAGTTGACGTGAGGTCAGATTTGTTTATGCCAGTGTCACGGCTAAAGAGAAGTACCGCCTCAGTGGTGAGCAGCTAGAACGAAACGTGAAAAACAAAACCAGAATATAGATTTCAGGCCTCGTTCTGAAATAATTAGTGCCTTAATTAGCTGTAAAATAATTAGTCCACTAAAGGCAGTGTTTCAGCTCTGGATTGATACACTCTGGCACTCCTACACAAGTTTTTATATGCAATGTTATGATAGTGGAAAATCTGAAAAAAGATTTATTCAGGGGCTATTTTTCCTTCCAATGTCCTGCATGTACAAATATATTTCAGGCCAAAACAACTTCTCAGACTTCAGGCAGCAGATTCACAACTATTTTGTGCATCACCTTCCGTGAGGGACATCTGGTTCCTATCACCACCATTGTGAACGATTCTGAAGTTTCTCTACAGTGGAGCATTTCACACCAAACCACGCCGAATGTCTTTGTTTGCATCATTTCATTACACAGAATTTTTGGAAAATAAGAACAATTCCCCTTTAAAGGAGGAAAGCCACAACAAATACATATATATATATATATATATATATATATATATATATATATATATATATATATATATATATATATATATATACACTTTACAAAGGAGAGGTTGTATTTGAGACTATATATTATATGTTTTATATTATATATATGATAAGGCACCAAAAATAGGAAAGAATGCACAAACAGTTTACAGCTATTATCATTTATGTTTTGGTCCCATTCTTTATTGCTGTCCTCAGATCGTCTGTAGTGGTTAGAGCAGTTCTTCTCCACACATTTCGCAACACAGCCCCCTACAAGATCTCAACGGGGTTTCACTCATGCCTGAATTTTACTTGAATTGTCTTGTGGGAATATCCATCATTTTTATGGTTTTCCTCCTTTGAGTTAACAAACAGGATAAACACATCAAAAACAGGTGCTAATCATCCACATGTGAGCAATTCCTCTTGACTGCAGCACACATATTTTTTAAGGATGCATGATAATATTGGAATTACATCATATCAATATGGAAAGATATCCGCTTTAAAAATAGGCATTGGATAGATGTTTAGATATGACTGATATTTCAAACTGATAATTGATGACATATTTATTGCACTTCGTGTTTAAGTGACACATTATACTGCGATAAAATACCTGCATTTTATTAATTTTTCTGCATTTTAACTCTCTACAAACAAGCACTGCATTTCTCAGTGAGGTTAATTCGGGGGATTTAGTCCCAGTTTCTACATTTTATATAATTTTTTTAATAAACGAAATATTGGATATGGGCCACACAGTTCTCATATTGGTGCATCCCTGTATATTTTTCCTTTTTCCTTTTCTAAAAATAACACCTACTCTCAGTATATCGTCGCTGTCCACAGAAAGAATGCATCTCCATTTTTGTCCATTTTTATTTTTCTACATAATTTCAACACACCAGTTGTTCTTGACGTTGTGCAAGAATTTCATGATGAATGGGCCAATAGAAGTGCTCTAAAATTACCTGGAATAAAATGTTTTTACTTTGACTTACACTGAAATGTAAGAGTGTTTTTGCCCTCTTCTGTAAACTGTTTTGGAGATACTTGTTTTTCTTTGGACATCGACGATATTTGGATGTCATTACAATGTGTGGAGAAGAAGAGGCTGCCTTGGGTCCCACCGCCACCAGGGGGCCCCCTAACATCTTCTGGGTTATTACTGTACCATTATGTTGCCTAATATGTTTGAGTGAGGGGAATAGAGCAACTGGCTAATCATGCCCCAAAAAGAACAAAGAAAAAGTGTATGTTTTGCTGTTCTGTGGTGTTTATGTTGGGTAATTTGTTTTTGCTTGTATTTGGACAAGAAGTGGAGCATCTGGGGTCAAACTCAGACTGTGATTAATCCTTATGTATGTACACATGAACATGTGATAACAAACAGCCAATCATGTGAAACATGAGGAGGAGTCACCAAAGGAGATGATACCAGAGCCGGTTTATGAGGAGCCTGGCCTCTTCCTATTTCCTCCGTTATGTCAAAAACAGGACTGCAAAACAGCAGAGGGCGCCCGCGAGCGAGTCCTCAATAAATGAGGGTTAAAGGAGCTAAACGGCTAAAAACGAAAAGTTAAAATAGTTTCTAATCACTCGCCCAGAACTTTCCATCCATTTTAGAAAGTAGAAATTTATATTTCACTAAAAAAGCAAAGAAAACTCACCTCCATTTTTTTCTACAGCAAACGGGTTTTGGGCAGCAGGACGCTAACTTTACTGCTACTGAGTGCTGATTGGTTGGCGAGCGGAGCAGCTCATTGGCTGTTCACGCATATTGACGTCATGAACGTACATGAGGCGCTGTTTTAAACTCCTATAACTCGAGTTTAAAAGCTCTTAAAAATATAACAGCAGTGTTAAAATGTTATGCTGTTCAGGAAATGAATGAATTCTTTTACATTAAAAATGTTTCAGCATTTATAAACTATGATTTTGCTCAAGTGCTCCATCTTAACCCATTCATTTTGAACTCGCTCAGGAGCGCCCTCTAGCGTTTGAGAAACCCATAAGACATTACACAGCGGTAATTCTCCTCTCTACAAGTTCTCTGATCATACTAGCTAAATATGTAGGAAGTAAAGCATTTATTATGGTAGAAAAAGCAACATCTCCTCCAATGACAACAGCGCTAGATCCAGCTGAGATTAAAGTTAGCTGGGTAGGCAGGAAATGCATTCTGGGACAGAGTACTGGATCAAGAGTGCTGAAAAGATTTCTGTATTTTAAATAGAAACTTATTAGAATCCCAAACGAGCAACCAATCATCAGCAGTACTCAGCCACAATACATAATTAGCCAGTTATAAATGCATATAATTTATACAGATTGTGGTAGTCACTGTTATCAGTCAGCAAGATGCAGAGGCACCCCGACAATCCTGCTTAGGGTGCCGAAAAGGCTCGAGCCAGCCTAGGAAAATTCCCTACATTAGAAAAGTAGTTCATGTCAAATGTGGTCCAGCAATCATGGATGCATCAGCTCAGCTCCTTTTTGTCTAAAACAGGCCTGTCTGAAATGACCTCAAGCCAAATAAGTGAGTCAAACCTCCTCTATGAAAATACCTCTCATTCCCCAAAATCTTCACCTTCAGGTGGGTGAATTTGGTTCACCACTCGACGTGGTGGATCAAAAAATGTGCATCTCTCTGAATGAAGTGGGAGAGAGATAAAGACTAAACAAGAGCACAGCAAGAGAAACTGAGAGCGAGAGCGAGAGAGAGAGAGAGAGAGAGAGAGAGAGACAGACAGACAGAGAGAGAGAGAGAGTCTGTACACAGTTATTTCTCATTCCCTTCTTTGCTGCTCGCCATCGGAAACCAATCCCTGATTCTACGCAGAGATAAACGCCGTACCACCAACACTGCCTAAAATAACTGTTACTGCGAGATAGCCACAACCAAAGCATTTCTCAGGGGGCGCTTAAAAGCTCAGAAAGACCGACCCGGAGGCCAAAATACGATACATAAATGTGGTCACACGAAGCTCATTTGATATGGACAAGAGTCCATAGTCAGTAAACAAGCAGGGAGTTCATCTTCAGTCTTGTGAAATACTGAGAAAGATAGAAATGTGGAAACAGGCATTATGCAAATGGTGAGAGAACAAAGCAGTTTCAGACAGCGGAAAACCCCCAAACACACTCGAAACTCTGTAGGAAATAAACTTTTAGGGAGCTGATCTACAACAAGAGGTCTCATTTAATCCAAGGACAAAATATGTCTGCGCTGTTTGAGAGCATACAAATAATTTCAGTATTAATATACCGAATTCCTTCAATGAACCCCTTAAACTGAAGACTTATTACTCAGTTATTACACCCTTAAACTCCAAGGGACCAGACTGCCGTTCCTATACTGAATCATTCGCTGTTACCTTATGATATGGGCATGCATTAAGTTTGAGACTTATTAAGCCATATAAACTATGAATATTAAATGTATATTCCTGCTATCGTAACTGCAGGAACATTTCCTACCAAACTGTTTATGATGATGTTTCCGAAGAGGGAAGTGTAGTAATCTCATGGTATATATTATTGTTAAAATATGAATAAAATCAAACAACAAATTCCTGACTTGCCAAAAATTCAAAGAACAACACATAATTCTATTTGAATCATACAGTCATTTTAGACACATTAATAAAATTTGCCACGCTTTCGGCAAATGCAAATCAAGGTATTACTGTAGCATCTGACAGGACTGTCCATCCACATGTAAAAGCAACAGAATAACACAATACATTTACGTAAATAAACTTTTTGTTTAGGTTTGCTTCAACAATAATAATGCATCTTCAGTCAGAGAATCAGCTTTTAAACTTTACAGTCCACTGGTTCCTAAGTGTCTCCATTAAAAGCAGAAGACTATTCTTTTTAAAGAAAATGGTCACTACATCTGTAACAGACAGGCTGCAGGAATGGAGAGGTTAGTTAGAAGAGTTTGGGTCAGAGCTGCAGCAGCGTGATGTGATGATATATAAATGTTATTCGTGTCTGATCTCAGTTGAGCTCTGGTCTACCTGCAGTACAGTTAGTCTGTTGTAAAGGCTGTTAAGTCTGCTGTGAAGGCTGTATGTTTGGTGTAAAGGCTGTTGGTCTCTTGAGACGACTGAGTGTATCTGTCATAAAAGCTGTGTGTTGTAAAGCTGTTAGTCTACTGTAAAGATTCTAGTCTGTTTTAAAAACTGTCAGACTGGTGTAAAATCTATTAGCCTGTTGTAAAGGTTGTTAGTCAGTTGTAAGGGCTGTCAGACTGGTGTAAAATCTATTAGCCTGCTGTAAAGGTTGTTAGTTGTAATGGCTGTCAGACTGGTGTAAAATCTATTAGACTGTTGTAAAGGTTGTTAGTCAGCTGTGACGGCTGTCAGACTGGTGTAAAATATATTAGACTGTTGTAAAGGTTGTTAGTCAGTTGTAATGGCTGTCAGACTGGTGTAAAATCTATTAGCCTGTTGTAAAGGTTGTTAGTCAGTTGCAATGGCTGTCAGACTGGTGTAAAATCTATTAGCCTGCTGTAAAGGTTGTTAGTTGTAATGGCTGTCAGACTGGTGTAAAATCTATTAGACTGCTGTAAAGGTTGTTAGTCAGCTGTGACGGCTGTCAGACTGGTGTAAAATCTATTAGACTGTTGTAAAGCTGTTAGTCTACTAGTTTTAAAAACTGTTAGACTTATGTAAAATCTATTAGCCTGTTGTAAAGGTTGTTAGTCAGTTGTAATGGCTGTCAGACTGGTGTAAAATCTATTAGACTGCTGTAAAGGTTGTTAGTTGTAATGGCTGTCAGACTGGTGTAAAATCTATTAGCCTGTTGTAAAGGTTGTTAGTCAGTTGTAAGGGCTGTCTGACTGGTGTAAAATCTATTAGCCTGTTGTAAAGGTTGTTAGTCAGTTGTAAGGGCTGTCTGACTGGTGTAAAATCTATTAGCCTGTTGTAAAGGTTGTTAGTCAGTTGTAAGGGCTGTCAGACTGGTGTAAAATCTATTAGACTGCTGTAAAGGTTGTTAGTTGTAATGGCTGTCAGACTGGTGTAAAATCTATTAGACTGTTGTAAAGGTTGTTAGTCAGCTGTGACGGCTGTCAGACTGGTGTAAAATCTATTAGACTGTTGTAAAGCTGTTAGTCTACTAGTTTTAAAAACTGTTAGACTTATGTAAAATCTATTAGCCTGTTGTAAAGGTTGTTAGTCAGTTGTAATGGCTGTCAGACTGGTGTAAAATCTATTAGACTGCTGTAAAGGTTGTTAGTCAGTTGTAAGGGCTGTCTGACTGGTGTAAAATCTATTAGCCTGTTGTAAAGGTTGTTAGTCAGTTGTAAGGGCTGTCAGACTGGTGTAAAATCTATTAGACTGCTGTAAAGGTTGTTAGTCAGCTGTGACGGCTGTCAGACAGGTGTAAAATCTATTAGACTGTTGTAAAGCTGTTAGTCTACTAGTTTTAAAAACCGTTAGACTTATGTAAAATCTATTAGCCTGTTGTAAAGGTTGTTAGTCAGTTGTAATGGCTGTCAGACTGGTGTAAAATCTATTAGACTGCTGTAAAGGTTGTTAGTCAGCTGTGACGGCTGTCAGACTGGTGTAAAATCTATTAGACTGTTGTAAAGCTGTTAGTCTACTAGTTTTAAAAACTGTTAGACTTATGTAAAATCTATTAGCCTGTTGTAAAGGTTGTTAGTCAGTTGTAATGGCTGTCAGACTGGTGTAAAATCTATTAGACTGCTGTAAAGGTTGTTAGTTGTAATGGCTGTCAGACTGGTGTAAAATCTATTAGCCTGTTGTAAAGGTTGTTAGTCAGTTGTAAGGGCTGTCTGACTGGTGTAAAATCTATTAGCCTGTTGTAAAGGTTGTTAGTCAGTTGTAAGGGCTGTCTGACTGGTGTAAAATCTATTAGCCTGTTGTAAAGGTTGTTAGTCAGTTGTAAGGGCTGTCAGACTGGTGTAAAATCTATTAGACTGCTGTAAAGGTTGTTAGTTGTAATGGCTGTCAGACTGGTGTAAAATCTATTAGACTGTTGTAAAGGTTGTTAGTCAGCTGTGACGGCTGTCAGACTGGTGTAAAATCTATTAGACTGTTGTAAAGCTGTTAGTCTACTAGTTTTAAAAACTGTTAGACTTATGTAAAATCTATTAGCCTGTTGTAAAGGTTGTTAGTCAGTTGTAATGGCTGTCAGACTGGTGTAAAATCTATTAGACTGCTGTAAAGGTTGTTAGTCAGTTGTAAGGGCTGTCTGACTGGTGTAAAATCTATTAGCCTGTTGTAAAGGTTGTTAGTCAGTTGTAAGGGCTGTCAGACTGGTGTAAAATCTATTAGACTGCTGTAAAGGTTGTTAGTCAGCTGTGACGGCTGTCAGACTGGTGTAAAATCTATTAGACTGTTGTAAAGCTGTTAGTCTACTAGTTTTAAAAACCGTTAGACTTATGTAAAATCTATTAGCCTGTTGTAAAGGTTGTTAGTCAGTTGTAATGGCTGTCAGACTGGTGTAAAATCTATTAGACTGCTGTAAAGGTTGTTAGTTGTAATGGCTGTCAGACTGGTGTAAAATCTATTAGCCTGTTGTAAAGGTTGTTAGTCAGTTGTAATGGCTGTCAGACTGGTGTAAAATCTATTAGACTGCTGTAAAGGTTGTTAGTTGTAATGGCTGTCAGACTGGTGTAAAATCTATTAGACTGCTGTAAAGGTTGTTAGTCAGTTGTAATGGCTGTCAGACTGGTGTAAAATCTATTAGCCTGTTGTAAAGGTTGTTAGTCAGTTGTAATGGCTGTCAGACTGGTGTAAAATCTATTAGCCTGCTGTAAAGGTTGTTAGTCAGTTGTAAGGGCTGTCTGACTGGTGTAAAATCTATTAGCCTGTTGTAAAGGTTGTTAGTCAGTTGTAATGGCTGTCAGACTGGTGTAAAATCTATTAGACTGCTGAAAGGAATGTTACTATGTTGTAAAGTCTGTCAATCTGTCGCAAAGGTTGCTAGTCTGTTCTAAAGGCTGTTGGAGTGTTGTAAATTATGGCAGTATGATGTAAAATCTGTCAGACTGTTGTAAATGATGGCGGACTCTTGTAAAGGCTGTTAAGTTGTTGTAAAATCTATTAGACTGTTGTAAAGACTGTGAGTCGGCTGTAAAGGCTGTTAATCTATTGTAAAGGCTGTTAATCTGATGTAAAGACTGTTAGACTGTTGTAAATGATAGTCTGATGTAAAGGCTGTTAGTCTGATGAAAAGGCTGTTAGTCTGATGTAAAGGCTGTTAGAAGGCTGTTAGGTAGAAGCGCTGCTGTACTTCAGGGCAGGAATGGTAGCAGTTGCACTTGATTGGAGGGTAACGGGCTCTAATCCCAGCTGGGTTATTAGACCGAGAGAGAGAGAGAGAGAGAGAGAGAGAGAGAGAGAGAGAGAGAGAAGGAAAAGGAGCCTTGTCCGATCTCTCCTTCTCGCGCGCCGCAGCCTATGTTGCTGCTGCTCCGCGCACAACAGGCGGTCGCCCCTCGGTCCCTCAAGCGCACACACACACACACACACGCGCGCGCGCGCGCTCAGAGCAAGACTCGGCTCGAGAGACTTACCGATCGCCGCTCAGGGCTTGATCCGCGCGGGCTCGCGCACGCTGCAAAGGCGGGACGGCGCTCTCGAGGACAAGGTGTGATCCGCGGGCCGGTCAGCGAGCAACAGCGGCGCGAGAGCAAATTACAAACGTCGAGGGACTTGACGCTGGGGAGGGGGGAGGGGGGTGGAGGGAGAGGAGGAGGAGGAGGAGAAGTCTGTGTGTCTCGTGTTCTCCCTGCAGGCTGAGAGCCAGAGCGCCGTTACCGGAGCCGAGAGGAGCGGCAGTCCGCACAGCCGCGCTCACCGGGCTCGCCGTGCTCGTCCAGCGCGCGCGCGCGTCAGCGCACAGGCGAGAGGTGCTGCACGCGGAGCTGGCAGCCTTTGTTATTGTTTATTTTTTTAGTTTTATTTTATTTTTTTTTTTCCTTTTTTTCCTTTTTTTTTCTTTTTTCTATTCGCGCGCGCAGAAACGGTCCCGGTCAAAACTCTGAAGTCCAGCTACTTCTCTAAACTTGGCCCACGCGCGAGGATTTCCTCTCCGCTCTCTGCGGGAGGAGGAGGGGAAAGGGGTGGGGGGTGGGGCGGGGGGGGTTGTTTATATGGCACATATCGGCCGTGTATTTATTCATATCATTCACATTATTTATCATTATTATTTATTGATTGATTTATTTTTTTATCGAATTTTTTAATCAACGTTTAATCATGTGATCCTGTTTTTACACATACACACACACACACACACACATATATATATATATATATATATATATATATATATATATATATATATATGTAAAAACAGGGTTACATGAGCTCATGAGCTGTACAGGTGTGTTGCGCGCGAGCTGCTGCGTCCTGCTGCCTACTGTACGCAATTAGCTCGCGCTCTGCTCCCCGTTTGTTTTTCATTCACCTGTCATTCATCCGCGCACAAGCACAGTTCACCAGTTCACACACTCACCAGGCGCGTGCACTTTATTTCTTTATATATATATATATATATATATATATATAGATATATATATATATATGTTGCTTTAGCTTGATTAGACATTATTACGAATGCAGGGTGTGTAAATCTGAACACTCGGTAGTTTATTATTTAGCCTAGCAGCCTCTTGTTAAGACGTTTATTTAGATATTTATATCCATCTCTCCTTTATGTCAGCGCTCGCGCCATAATTCTGAGCTAAAGCTGAGTATTTATTCACTGAATTATGTTCGCTCTAATCTCCGCCATCTACAGCCAACCAGCCGCGCATCACTCAACAAGGCCGCTTATACAGAACTGAGACATGATGTTTCACGGAGCGTTTAGGCTGATTTATTAAACGGCAAAAAAACTTAGTTCCGGTCTGAAACCTTGCATTAATGGGCTCGTTGGGTCTTGATAAGCTCCAGTTTGTTGTCTGTATATATATATACACACACACCAGTTTGTCCTCTCAGGTCTGATCGAGCAGACAACAGAGTGGCCGTGAAATCGATCCATGATTGAAGTGACTGATTTATATACACACTCTTAAAAAAGATGGTTCTTTAAAGCTTCTATAGAACCACGAACACTCGAAGAACCCTTTGCGTGATGAAAGGGTTCTTTATATCGAAAGAGTGTTCTGGAGAATGTGTTGTATATGGTTCTATATACAGCGCCAAAAACGGTTCTTCTATTGTTACTAAGCTTGATACAAAATAAGAATTAATAATCAGTTCATGGTGCTATCTAGAACCCTTCTCAAAGAGGTTCCACATAAAAGAATCTACAACACGTTCTCCATCAACGTGAGGAACCGTTTGCGACGTAATGAACCCTTTAATCACACAAAAGGTTCCTTGAGTGCTCATGGTTCTATATAGAACCGTTTTCTTTTAAGTGTAAACAGTTCACACGTGCGTCACAGGGCAATACAGGGCACATATGTCATAGTCTTTAAATGACATCACCACTATTTGATTCAATTTCCCACAAAAGAATCGCTTTTTTTAATGTAATAGATGTTTTAATGTAATAGAACAGTAATAAGCATCAGCTGAAATTGGAATAAACAATATGCCTTTTACAGTGACACCCACAAGCACCCCCCAGAATAGGCTACCTGGATAAAGCACCCTATATATCTGTATGAGTGAGCACAATTAAAGCAGCACCCATTTCCTTTCGTTGAACACGAGGCAAAATGTATTCCCTACCAGCCAATAAACGTCTCCTTCAATTAACAAGCAAAGCAATCTAATAGAAATCGACCCAATTCACGACAGACGTCTAATAAATGTGGACAAACATCTCCTGCACATTTTGGTCGTTTAAAAAAAAAACACAGAGACTCTAAAATAACGAGGTTTGGGAAACAGGTCTGCCAGGTTAGGCTGTATTTTGATCAATCTGTTTCAAAAATATAAACACAAAATTATTATGGAAAAGTAAATATTAAAGGTGTTGGGTTTTTCCTCTTATTAGACTGTTTATGGGGATGTGAGTCTCACTGAATGGCAGTGAAGGTCTAGGACGCAAACCTCGCCGTCTAAAATAAACACCCCAACATATTCATCATTTTTCATACCGCATCTCATCCGCACAACATTAATCTGCCGTGTTTCAATCAACACACGCTCCAGAGGAGCTATACGAGGAGCTGAGCGGGCATTACTGACCTCTAGCGGCGGAGACGTGCCACTGCAGACCGGCGGTGAATTCCAGCACTGTTGGTGCAGAGCTCAGACTCAAGACACTGCACACACTTGTTTTTTTTCTCCTCCTTTTTTGTGCAGTTATGTGTTGCCCAGCCTCGGAAAACGTGGATCTAGTCCAAGCTAAAGAGTGAAGGAAGTAGCTGGAACAAAAAATAATGCGCATATGAGGGAAGTAGGAGGCTCGGAGTGACGCTGAGCCGAAATCATTCAGTCTGAGCGTTCAAAACAGCCTCTTTTCTTCTCTTCTCTTCTTTAAAAAGTGTCTTATTTTAGCAGGAGATTTTCACATTTTTTAAACCATCCTTTCAGTGCAGGCTGGTCCTCAAATAATGAATCCCAGATCACTGAGAGCCAAAACAAGCAGACACAGTTTCTTTTCACAGGCCATCGAAGTTACTAACATATTTCCCCCAGACAGGGTCTCAGTGTCAATTACTAGCACTGTGTAATATTATTATCAATAACATTATTGCACTAATAATAATGTATAATATTAACACTGTCCACTATGAATACTGTGCACTATTATTAACACTGTGCACTGTGAACAATGTGAAATATTATTAACACTGTGCACTATTATTCACACTGCACACTATTATTAACAATATGAAATATTATTCACACTGCACACTATTATTAACAATGTGCAATATTATCACTGTGCACTATTAACAATGTGCAATATTGTTAACACTGCATTATTAACACTGCACTATTCACAATGTGCACTATTATTAACACTGCACTATTAGCAATGTGCACTATTATTCACACTGTGCACTATTAACAATGTGCAATATTGTTAACACTGTGCACTATTAACAATGTGTAATATTATAAACACTGTGCATGATCAGCATTGTAAAATATTATTAACACTGCACTATTAACAATGTGCAATATTGTTAACACTGTGCACTATTAACACTGCACTATTAACAATGTGCAATATTGTTAACACTGTGCACTATTAACAATGTGTAATATAATAAACACTGCACGATCAGCATTGTAAAATATTAACAATGTGCACTATTAACACTACTATATACAATATTTTATATTAACACTGCACAATTAACAATGTGCACTATTAACACTGTGCACTGTTAACAATGTGTACTATTAACAATGTTTTATATTAACACTGTGCACTATCAACATTGTGCAATATTATTAACACTGTGCACTATTAGCAATGTGCAACATGTACATAACAACAGTTGTATTTTTTGTATTTATGTGAATGTATGTGCTGTGAGATGTGCTGAAAACCAGAGTCAGATTCCCTTCATGTTAACTACATACTTGGCCAATAAATGGACTGACTGATTGACTGATTGAACGATGGACATGTATGTATTTTTATTAATATATATTCTGGAAATGTATAATTATAATTCACATAATTCACATAGCGCAGGGTGTCCTGGTCTAATCTGTGCATGACTGCAGTCTAAAACAGTATTAAATAAATACACATCCTCACGTTAAGAAGCTAATTTGTGTCCAATCATATTAATCACAATTACTGATGACTGTACTAATAAAAACATAACTAATAAATACTGTAACCACTTACTGTTCAATTTGTGTAATTCTGAAATTTACTTTGTAATTGTAGTTGTTGTTTAGCAGGTCCTACACCTCCCTGCCCCTGCAGGAGAGGTATTTTGTAATGTCCACGCTCACACAGAGGCTCTGTTCTCTATCTGCGGTGAAGAAAAGTGCGATTAACGCTGGTGCGGATTTGGTAAAGAGGATGCAAAGCAGTCAGTCGCTCATCAGTCCTGTGAAATGTTTAATATATGTGAGTATTTGGTCCCCAGCTTACATCTGTCTGCTTAAAGGTTTATTACTTAAGAATCATTTGGAAAGGGAAAGGGGTGGGGTGGTGGTGGTGGTGGGTGGGGGGGGGGTGATGTGAAAAATGCATCTCTCGATAGAGTGAGTGACTAATAACTAAAGCTGACAGCAAACGCAAACATGCTCTTGCATGAGCTCGTGTTCACATACGCGCACTGGCGCGCAGAACAGAGCGCCAAGACGGTTCCGTGCTTAACAACAGAGGAGTCAAAATGTGACGCTTTCTTGCTGGCGGTGGGATAAAACTCAATCACCCTAAACCGTCCTGTCCCCCCAGAGCTCACGCACATACACAAACTCAAACTGATCTCACCCAAAGAGCATTAAAAAAGTGGAAAATAATAATAATAATAATCATTTTCTCTTCAGTCCTGCTAGAATATTATCCCAGGGATGGGCAGTTTGGGCAGCAGCTCAGAATGAAAGAGGGCATCTATGCAATGTAGAAGTTAATACATGAGCTGAAAAGTATGCCAGCCGAAACATATAAGGTTTAGTTGTTGGCGAATGCTGGGATTGCTTTAACCCCTTAAATGGCCATGGGGGGCGCCGGCGAGCCCAACGTTTTATTACACACTTCTTTAACTTAAGATTAGCTCAGACAGTTGACATTGAAGTCCTTGTAGTTACTGAAAAATAAGCCTTAGTATTTAATAAGCCTGGCATTTCAAGGGGTTAAAGGACGCAAATCATCATCATCATCATCATCATCACAAATTAATTTCTTTCGTTTAAACTAAAATAGTCTGATTCAGTGTGTATCATTCACTCCTCAGTTCATACGCTGCTAAATAAGCCTGCAAAATGTCACAAAAACCAATCCATATATATTCAGTTTAGCCCCGCCCACTCACAGCGAAGTTATAAGGAGTGTTTCAGCTCCAACTGCTTTTTCAGGCACAACTCAGGGCAGCTAATTAGGACAGAGCTCTACTCTAGATATGGTATTTTCTGCTAATTTTAGTGCACAATTTCTATTACTTTGCCGAATTTAACAAACTAGAAAAAAAAATATATGTAAAATAGAAAATACAACGTTTGCATGGGCCAATATGTTAGATTCAATAAAATGTGTGTTATCTGCAGATAATTTGTCAGTTTATTATCACTACAAGTCAACAAAACATGCAATCTGACCAGTGTCCACACCTTTGCACACAACTGCATCCTCTGAATCATCATCATGATGATCGACAATCCACAACGCATCCACACCTCAAACAGACTCACTCTGATGTTACTGTAACTTCTGCCTAGCAATTCTACACCTACACATATAGACTGACATCTTGTACGTCTTCAATCCATATCTTTTAAAATCTGTAATATATATATATATATATATACCTCACAAATTGCATATATTGAAACTGTACAGATCATAGCTTTTATTTCATAACTGACATAACTGTACAAAAGCTGTTTCTTTTCTTATATAATTTTTGTATATTTAATTACTACAAACCCCACCGCGACCCAGAAGGATAAGCGGTTTAAACGGTGTGTGTGTGTGTGTGTGTGTGTAAAGGGGCTACGCACCTAAGATTTTCACTCATTTTTGCACCTATGTAAATATGATGTGACAATAAATGTGATTTGATTTTATTTTATATCAATCTTAAAGGCACAGTAACAAAAACAGCCTATTTAATTCTAAGCAATAAAAAAGCAGTTGGAAAATGGTTATGTACATATGAATTATGGCTTTTTTGTTACATAAAGCCACACAGATGTTACAAATGGATTTCAGGGGAAAAATAAAATTGTAAAAAAAAACGTATGGGTCCTTTAAAGTGCAAGCCCCTTTCTAGAGCTGGACACATGTATAGCATTTTGGAATCAGAATTCACAGAAACTGCTTCTATACTGTAAAGGCAGCTCATCTGCTGTGCGCTGCTAGATGGATGGCTGGTTCTTCTCAGCCACATCTTCCTTCCTTTGAAGGGCATTGCGCTTCCGTTGCTATGTAACATAACTATGTGATCAACAGCCAGGACACAAGGACACATCTATAAAATAAACACTTTAGATTATTCAATGGCTACAAAAGTCTAGCTGTGGGCTATTTTACTGAGGCGGATGAAGAAAGTACAGTTGTCCTGTATCATTTAACCAACTCATGTATTTTCAGTCTGTTTAGCTGTTTATTTCACTGAATGTAATAAGAAGGCTGGTGCATCCTTACATCCTTACCTTAAACTTTAACCTACCAATTATTCAATGCCTAATTGATTACTTTGTATGGCTTGGATAATTAAGTGGATCATTTTTTTTTTTTAAAAGCAACAAATGAGGCAGGAATGCACACCATTACAAAGCAACTCTCTAGGTCACTTTAAATGTGCTTTGCACTGTCGCTGTACTGTACGGAGCACCCGTGACGCCATGAGAGGTGCAAATGAGACAGACGACTGTGAGAGCAGGGTTTAATCCCCATAAAGCATCCTGTTTGCTGGATATCCTGTGCGGTTGGTAAAATCCACAAGCATAACAGCCTACAATGAGTCCTCTACTCAAACCATACTAACATGATGTGTCTCACGGTCCAGCAGTTGTTATCACAGGCCTTTTGGGGGCACGGGGATTTGCGCCTCTCTGCAACCCAGGTTGTAAAAGGTTGAAGTTCAGCAGATAAAAATCAGTCTGTGGCGCGACTATGAAATCCAACACCCACAGTGATCCACGGCAAGAGGGCAGGCGATAAACTGCACAGCACGCAAGAGAAGAATTTTATAAATTCTTCATCACTTAATCTGTAAAAATCTGTTGTGTCATTTAATTTGTTGTTGAAGCTCCACTGAGCATAACTGTTGTTAAAATGTACCATGGTGGTGCAACCTTGGCTGCAAAACATCGGATCATTTCGATCTGATTCGACGCAGAAAAAAAATAACAACAACATAACGCCTTGTTTATGACCTGGCCTTTCTCTGGCCTTTTTTTTTTTCTGTGTCGTTTTTGTTTTTCGCTCAGAGGCGCCACAGCCTCGTCAATCTTTCATCATTCAAGCTGGTTAAAGGTGGACGATTTATGGGCACTACTGCTCAGCGGCCGGAGCTGAGGTCACTCCGTATCAGCCGACGACAATGGCCATTGTTCCTGAAACCAACAGGAAGTGGCTGCGTGGGACTTCCTGCAGCTGATACGTACGGCCGAAGGGGGGCTGGATAGGGCAGGAGGACATTGTTCCAGGTAGGAGCTCAGCACTGAGTCCGTCTCTTGGGATCTCATGTTTTCCAGAAAAGGGCTCCAGTCCCATAGCCTTAATATAGAGCTGAATACAGTGCTGTCGGAACTAACCCAGTCAAACAGTCTGCGCATGGGCCTTTAAATAGCGTGTAAACACGGTGCCCAGGGAAAGCAACATCCACACATGCATGTTTATTCACTGACTCACATGGACAAAAGACTTATCTGCCTCCATGAGATAAATGCATATACTTTATAACCTTCATCTACAAATAGACCCGGCATGCACTGTCCCCCGTTCGCATGTTTGTAGGTTGCTTCTCATTTTTTTTCCCCCAACAGTTGTATGTATAACTAGCCATGCAATCATTTTCTTATTGCACAAGGAGACAGAATGGGAAAATAACAACTTTGATCATTCCTTTGAAAGGAATTCCTGTATTCACCAGATTTTTACCTTTAATGAAGGAAAATTCGATGCTTCCCTCGGCGGCGGGGGCCTTTTGACCGCAAAAGCGTCAGCCGGTATAATGCTGAGAGGCTTTTTTGACCCGCAAAAACTGGGTTTTTGTTGGCAGATTGTGGCTTTCACACCGGCATTAGCTGCAACATGCGGCTCTTTGGCGGAGCCACTCAAGAACAAATGCCCAGGAATTTTCCCAAATAACCCCTCAGTCTGTAGCCATCCCGGAGGGGATATAATAGGGCCTCTAAGACATATTTACTGCCATCTCCACTGTGGGGCTTGTGGGAGGCATCATCGCTTTGAAACAGTGCCTTTTGTGGCTGGCGGATTTCTATTAACCTCTTCGCGTCGGTAGGGAACGGAGAGAATGGGGCAAGCAGGCTTCGCCGCCAGCCAGGATTGGTGTTAACGGCATGCGACAGATGTGTAGACTGAGCGTTATGTAGTTGGAGATCAAGAAAAGACAGAGAGAGAGAGTGAGAGAGAGTGTGGCAGGGAGGGAGGGAGATGCTCAAACAACTCCTGCCTTTTCTAACTCGTCCAATCCAGAATCAGCATGTCCAAAGCCTGACTGAAACGCATGCAGGAGTTGCATCTGATGCTTGAGCACAGCCAGATTTCCATCCTCTTATCGTCAGCGAAAAAACACAGGCTTAATGAGCAGAGTCTGGCATGAGAAAAAACCCAACATTAGGCCTCACGTGCAAGCAATTGTGCCCCACGCCACCTCCAGAAAATGCACACACCCAAAAGCGTCACAGAGGCAACTGTGTGGGATACCCCCCCCTCCGCGCAACCGATCATAAAGTATCTCGAAATAGCCCCTCAGCTGATTCATCTGACACAAAGATTGGTGTTATTAATGGCATTAACGGTCCACATCTGTCAATTAGGCATGAGTGAGTCAGCTTTGACTATATATAGTATTGCATCGGACTTGTCCAAGGGTAAACATTCACCGGGTTTGTTTGTCATACCTCGGTCTAAATGGGGGAGAGCACTTCTGTAGTAGACCTTCCTCACTCTGTCTTCGGGACCCCTGCCAAATGCAGGGAACTAAATATGGCTGGCTGCTGTCACAATAATTCAGTTATGGCTGCATTAATATACAATCGGCCTGATTCACTTAAGGGCATCTCAACTGGGAGAATAAAGCATGATTCACTTAGAGAACTCGCGAATGCTGTGATTCAGTGAGCTTTTCTGAAGGTGCTGCTCGTCTGCGAAAATCAGCGTCGGTTTACGGCGGACATGTATAGCTGGAGCCAAAGCTCTGCTGGGTTCAGTGAACTTGGGGTCAAAGCATTTGCAGCCGGCCACGTTTGTGCTTCTCGGGTGGCGTTACCTAATCCGCTCCCATCAAGCGAATAAACTGTGTACTTTGCGCTCACTTTCAGACCAGCTAGCCCAGAGGATGGAGTAGGAGTACGGATGTTCGTGTTTGTATAACAGCGTTTAACGATGTTTAGCCCAGCTGCAGGTGCGGCCTGGACCTTTTACCTGATCGAGAAGGCCTTGCAGCTCTGCTTCGAGAGGTCGGAAGCTGGCCAAACTTGCTGCCTCGGCGTTTGAACATTTGCTCCAGGACTGTGAGGGAGAAAGAGAGGCCAAGGCCAGTGGAGTAATGTTGTGTTTCTGGGCAAAAGCCTGCCGTCAGTGTCTGGTTGGGTCTCTCTGAGTCAGTTGGGCTGGTGTTTAAGGGGTAGAGAGCCGCCCCAAGCCCTGAAAGAGCCCTTTGTGTCCCGCTCTGTTTTCACAGGAAATGACTGGCCCTTTCTCCTCCGGTGGGGAATATGAAGCTGTGATCACCTAATCAAACTCAACAGAGAGACCAGAGAGTGGGGTGAGAGAGAAAGAGCAAGGGAGAGAGACAGATATAGAGAGCGAGCGAGGGGGAAAAAGGGCAGTTAACGCAGAACCCACGGTTCAGTCAAACACAGACGCACAATGGCTCATTTATATCCTTCTCCTTTTCCTTTTTTTTTCCCCCTCCGTCTCTCTTTCTCTCTGTGGCCCACATTCATAAATCCAGCCACGGCGACAGCCTGTTGTTTTAGTGACAAGGTAGATAGGTATGCAGCCTTAATTTAAACATCAGGAAACACTGGGGGAGGCTTTTTAAAACCCTGACACACACGTAGGCACATTTAGATACACCCCCCCCCTTTATTGAAAGCGGACTGAAAGCGAGACACCTTCTGATCCCGCAGCAGGGATTAGAGCAGCAGATTCAAACCTTGGGATTAACAGCCTGCCAATCCAGACACAGCCAGAAAACTGAGAGCAGGATAGGGAGATGGAAAAAAGGAAGGGGGTGTAGTAAAGAGGAGAGGCTGGTTGTTAACTGCAGAGAGACTAGGCTGGAGAACAGGCACGTTCCGATGACCATCAAAAAAAGCCTGGCAGAAAAGGCTGTCGCTATTCAGCGGCTGACCCCCGCAGGCTAGACCGGACAGCAAAAGGAAAGACAAAAGCAGCAAGGCCATGCAGAAAGTGACCCCATGACTCCATCATTCACGAAGCCGGAGTCTATAGTGAATAAAAAGCTTCGCTCTCCCCCTCCTGTCCTCATGCCGGCTTTGACCTCACATCCATTCCCTCCTTTCGCGCGACAGGCCCAGAGCTGTGCGCTCTCCCTCGATGAAAGAAACGGAGGGACTTTTCCTCCAGCAGACGTCGAATGCCGTGGGAGTGCATGCTGTCTGAAACGAGGTCACGCAGGTTGTTCATTTGGTAATCGAAGCATCGGCTAAGGGGTTACATCTCTCTTTCTTCAGCCGCGCTCTGCCACTAGTGCAGGTCCGAAGTTCTCTTTCAGCGTTTGCGTGATGCAGTTCAGTTCCCTGACCTTTTAATTGGAAGTCCGCAGGCATTGTCTGCCGCCGATGTCGTGGCATTGCGGCACGATTATTTTAGAAGAGGCGCCGAAGGTGGGAGTGAAAAAGGAGGAAAACGAGCGGAGCGGGCAAAGACCGGGGAGCAGGAATAGAAAAGAAGAGGAGAAGGAGAAAGAAAAAAGATGGATGAGGGGTAAAAAATAGTGGGTGACGAGGGGCCAGAGTAGAAGACACTTGCTGATGAGAAGAATGAAGAGGAGAAAAAAGTAAAGGGAGAGAGAGAGAGAGAGCGAGAGAGAGGTAACCCAGAGTCCCTCGGCTGCCCCAGGGCATGGTGCAATATTGATGGGACGGATGAGAGACCTCACAGACACCCACTCAGCACCTGGGGCTGGGACTCCAATCTCAGACCACTCTTTCTTTAACACATACACATAAGCGCACACATGGTGCTGTTCCTTCTGTGCTTTGTGGAGAAGCAATTATAAAGAAAGAGCTGTTTCAATTCACATCGCTTGAAGTTTTGCACGCACCAGGTATAATGTGGAGTTTTGCCAGTTTGAGCAGCCTTTTAGAGTCTTTTCTGCCTCTCTCTCTCTCTCTCTCTCTCTCTCATACATACTTAACAAATGCTTCTACACGCATTAAACCCACATATGTCATCCTGAAGGAAACACGCGACACATGGCACATTCGCACCTGTGGAGGCACCTCACTATATTACCTCTCGCGCTGTTGCAAGACGAGCCGCTGGCACCTTTCCACACAGAGCCTCCTTTTTATAGTACCTGGATTGGAATCAGGTTGGCCCTGATTCAGTAAGACTTTCCCTCTCTCTCTCACTCTCTCTCTATCCCTTCATCTCTCTGCATGGGCTCGCGGTCTTCTGCAGCAGGCCACTGCCAGTGTGTGCGGACTCGTACAATCATTTCCCATGTAAAGATCAAAGCCTTCTCTCTACAGGGAGAGAGCTAGAGAAGTGCTACGGTCTCTCGTAGTCCACTGAGAGTCGACGAGATCAGGACACATCAGGACTTTGTAAAAACCGGCTTCTCTTTGCTCAGAGTGCCTAGTTGAAAAAGGCAAGCCTGGTTTAATTGGACAAGCACAGTATCACGGTCTTCCTGTCAACCTTGGTTCAGTCCTGAATCCTATCTGGCAGTTTCCTCCCTTTCGATATCGTCCGCAACAGAGGTCAACCGATTATCAGTCTGGCTGACAATTGGATCCAATATTTGTCATTTTTCTGATCACAGGAATCATCATTTTAACTCGTTTCCTTGCCAATAATAAGGCTAACGACAAACTCCTTCATTGTTAGAAATAAAAGTTCTGTGCAGGTACATTTTTCCTTCATCAAGGTATAAACATTGTAAATGTTTCCCCAAAGGTACAACAGTGGTTTTAAGGTCCAATTAAATAAGTTTTTCCAAATGAAAAGTTCGTATTTGCACCTTTTCATAACCTAATGTTTTAAAACAGAACAGTAAAATAAAAAGCCTGTAGACGAGACGGGGTGTGTGGAGTTCCCCGACTAAAGGTACCGAGATGTACCCTTGAGGGTACCACCCTAGTGACAAGAGGGGAACTGCCCCAGTGACAGTTTACTACCTTTTTTTCGGCGAGTGTTGAGATGACGGCTGTTGTCGGTAGATTTTAGAGTCAAAAACACTGTTCTGACAGGATTAGTTTAATACTGGGTTACTGCAATTTTTACCGCTGTATCTCAGCAATTTTAGTCCCGTCCGAATCTACCTCGCCCGTCATTTCTACGGACTGCGCATGCCCACGTCAGTAAAGATTACAGCACATTTTACCTAGTATAAAATAAGCTGTAGAAATAACCCCAGGTCATATTAATCCCATGTAAACCCATGTCGGTAAAAATGCTAATCCATTCTCTGGAGTTTTCTTAAGGACGGAGCCTCTTTGCTTGTGTTCTTTGTGGCTCACATCAAGCCAGCATGCATTGTTCTACCCCACGTGTACGACACTGAACATTAAAACATGTAAAACGACAGAAAAAAGTTGTTTTTTGGCTGTAAAATCCCAAGTTAATGACAATGCTAATGACATACTGCCTTCACTTAAGACAGCTAGACAGATGGTTAGGGTAAATGAAACATCAGCTAAATGAAATGTTTTGACGTTTTCTACAGTGCATTTATTCGGTGAGAGGACTTTTACTGTGCATGGGAGAAAACATTATGCAGACTTCTTTTTTTTTCCTAGTTTGGATTCCGACATCTGTAAATTAATTTTGGGTAAGCATGCATTTTAGCACTATGTTGGTGGCTTTATATATTATCTTTAGAATGATAACCCATGTTTTCTTTGCAATTAATAACATTACAGACACAGACAGAAGATGTCATGAACTGGTCTTTATGGTAACCTCTGCAAAAACAATGAATAATAATAATAATAATAATAATAATAATAATAATCAGAGAACCATTCGATTTTGATCAAAGATCAAAGCCTTTCTCAACTGATCTTAAATGTTTTTTGTTATTTATTTAACTACAACTCTTTCATTCTTATTACTTTGAAGAAATATTTAAAAGTGTGTTATTAATTATGTAATATTTATTTTAAAACATAGGCACTCCATGCACTTTACTATTTGTCATTGTTATGTTTCAGAAAAATAATTATTTAATTACATATACTAATTTTTGTTATTTCAGGAGAGTTTAGAGTTAATATTTTTCTGCAAACATATTTTTCTTAAGATTTATTTTAAAATGCTTTATTGCATTTGATTTTTCATCATAATTTCACGTTTATGCTTCTGGAAGCTCTATTCACTTTGTATTGTTCAAATGTTTAGTTTTGGTATTTCATTACTACTATGTTCACTTAATGTTAGTTTTGTTTCGACCCCTAGTCTGCATGCTTTATTATGTGCACTGTAATTAAGGTTCAACTGTATCTTCTCATTCTTGTCAGTTTCTTGTGGCACATCACTACTGTCGGAACAAAACCTCATATCTCAATTATTGTTGTTTTTCAGTTTTTGACATAATTTTACTATACCTGTTGCCCTTTATATTGTGTGTCAATTTCATGATGAATGGACCAAGAGAAATGGCCAAAATGTACTTTGAAAAAATTCTGGTTCCATTGACTTACATTAAAATTAAAGTATGTTTTTTTCCTTCTCCTGTAAAGTTACCATTTTGGAAATATGAGGTTTTGTTCTGACAGCAGCGACATGTTTCAACTGCATTTCTAAGCACTGGTTTCTTTGTGTGTCTACAGTTCTGCTTTCCCAGTTTGCCTATCTTCTCTGGGTTTTTAGTCGGACTCGCCTGTTTTCTCGGTTTGTTGATGTTTGCCCCCAATATCCCTCGCACTTACATCCGCCTGGCTTTCGCACCCTTTTCTTACAGCGGGTTTCAACGAGCATCACCGTATAAGAGGGGATGACTATCCTCTCTGACCTCTCCGTGTGGTGCTAAGTGCTGCAAATCGACATGATGTGATATCCAGGCTCTTACTTTCCAATTTCTGTCATAAAACAAGTGCTTCGGCCTGACCTTCCCCTCCCCGCGTGGCCACTGCTTTTTAAAGACAATAAGCAAAGCTGCAGCCTGCATGCTAATAGTCCAATCAAAAGCACTTAGCATGTGTTTATGCCGAGGGAGCGGGAGCAGGCGCTAGTGGTTAGCGTTAGCTAGCGGTGGAGCAATTAGCTCTCCATCTCAGAGAGCGAGGCCGCGCTCCTGTGCTGGCACGCATCGGTGCGTCGTGGTGCCCGCTGCTCAGAGTGCCCGCTGGCTGACTGACTGGCACAGCGGAGGCTCGCTGGGTGGCTGAGCTGGCACTGAGATGGACTCTGAGTCACACACATATACACCTGCAGCGAGAAGGTCCATGCCAACACCCCGGAGAGGCTTAGTCACCAGTGAGACCGGTCACTCCCTCTCTTTTCTTCTGTCTCTCTTACTCTGCTCAGATGCACATTTATCCATGTAGGTCCAAGTGCAGCATCTCCCTGATGATCTTCAGCTTGTTTTCTCATGAAGAACAAAAGACCTGCTTCCACAAGCTGCTTTCTGGAGAGATGGCACAGCTTCCAGGATGGGCTACACATCCAAATCAAGATCTAGAAGAACTTCACTCTCGTTCCAAACGTGTCACTGCTGTCGGGACAAACCCTCGTATCTCCATTTTTGTCGTTTTTCACACACACACATTTTCTAAACCGCTTATCCTTCTGGGTCGCGGGGGTCATTCTTCAGTTTTTCAGACAATGTGAAAATGCCTGTTGCCCTTTACATTGTGTGTAAATTTAATCATGAATGGACCAAAAGAAACAGCCCAAAATGACTTGGAAAAAAATCTGGTTCCATTGACTTACATTAAAAGTAGAGCATGTTTTTTCCTTCTCCTGTAAAGTTATCATTTTGGAGATACGAGGTTTTGTTCCGACAACAGTGATATGAGAAAGTAATAATAACAGTAACGTGTGGGACCCTTTTTGTTCCACTTAACAAGCAATTTAAAAAGCACGAGAATGGGGGTAGTGCAAAAGAGCAGACTTCAGTCGATCGATCTGTAGTTATTAAGTGATTGTTTTTTGTTTTGCTGTGTTCTTTCAATATGATAAAATATAATAATCCTTTTCTAGTCCCACAACAGGGGAAATTCACAGTGCTACAGCAGCAAAGGGAGAGCAAGGCGAAGAGAATAAACAAACAAGGTAATTAACCATTTTATTTAATAATATATATAATAGAAACGATACAAAATATAAAGATAAAAATAAAAATAGATAAACTCAATCCTTCACATAAACTCTATTCAAGTCAAGTTGAGTCAAAAGTTTATTTATTTTGCGCTTTTTACAACAGGCGCTGTCACAAAGCAGCTTTACAGAAGAATCCGGGTCCGAGCCCCCATGAGCATCGCCAGTGGCGACAGTGGCAAGGAAAAACTCCCCAAGAGCAGGAGGAAGAAACCTTGAGAGGAACCAAGACTCAGAAGGGGAACCCATCCTTCTCTGGTATTCACAAAAATTAATAATATAAACATAAATAAAAAAACAAAAAAATCTTCATATTATAAGGATATTATAGCCTAAAATTATGTTATTGCATAATTAATAACAAAGCAAGTCAGTATGTTACTTAATGAATTTGGTTTATTTTAACCTGATTTTTTTGATGGATTGGGATGTGAAAAATAAAAAGGAAATCTTTTGTTTTTACTTCAACAAAAAAAAGAGGGCATGCCCATCAACTTTTCATCAAATCGAAATGATAAAGTACATCTTCTCTTCCACAAACACTGCTGAATTGAAAGTGTAGGACCTGCACTTTCTTCATTTTGGTGAGCTACTACACTGAGTCACACCATGCTTTCGGTAGTGCAGACAATAACAGCGACTTCTAAGGGTTAACTGCAAACGCAGAGATGTGGAGCTCTGCAGCAGTCTGTGATCCATCTACCATACGACCCTGAATCAGGGTCATGGACAAAGGTCTCTATGTTGGTGAGGAGAACTACAGTCAAGGGATCTATTTCAGGACACCTAAGGAGAAGAAATGGTCCACAGAACACTTACCAGAAATGTTTTTACTATACACAAAATCAAAAGAGGGCTCCCTGACGCACGTCATACATTTAAAACCCCAGAAACATGAAAATCCAAATGAACAAAATAGCAAAGTGGAATGTGTTGCCTTCGGTATATTCAGGCTTGAAGATTAAGTATTTAGCCTTAATCTTAATCAAGATTAAAGTTAAATACAGCTTTAGCATTACAAGTGTGTATTTTAGGTAGACAGTCATCAACTTGCAGACTATTTTTTGCACGTTTTTATATCGGCCTCGAACAGTGTATCTTCATTTTCTTTCTGCGTGGCATTTGACACAAATGACTTAAAAAAAAAGAGAAAAATATCCAAATGCGACAGACAAGGGATTGAGGCTCTGTTCCCTGATGGAATTCTCTGGAAATGAGTGAAGTGTGATTTCCATCCCTCCATTACAGACAGGCCCTTAAGCCTTTAAGCATAGCTGTGTTTAAAAGAAAAAAAAAACAGGGCTAAAACTCGGCTGAGGCAGATAACACGAGCGAGACGAGGATAAACGAACATCTAATGTCACCGCGCCGCAACTGACACCCAGCGTCTGCCCGGCCGGGCGAACAAAACCGCATCCAGGGCCTTGTCTGTCACAGCCCGCGCAAAGCTGCTCTTAATCACACCCTGTTATTTAAACATTTAATGCAACAGTGGAGGGAGGCGGCAGGAGAAGATGATGATGATGATGTTGATGATTTGCGATTAAATGATTTCATCACTGTATTAGGGGATTAAGACGTCCGTGGAAATAGATTAGTTCTACATCCATTTTCACTCTGACTGGCAGGGATCCAAAATGCTCAGAGATGAAGAAATGAAGAAAGAGACAAAGAGAGAGGGAGAGAGGGGGCCGTGTTGTGACAGATGGAACGGAGGGACTTACTGGGTAGCACCAAGGCTGCTATTGCCACCTGGTGGTGGACGAGTGAACATGAATCCGTGCTGCCAAGGCTAAACCATTGCTGAAGCTCCTCTTACCAAATTCCTGCCTTTAATTCTCTACAGGAAACAGCTACTGTTTGCTTGTTACAAGGACACAATGTGAACGCTCGCACAAATGAAATGCCTCGTGATGTCCTACGGCCACTGCCGGCCTTCAAGAAATGTGAGAGAGCAATTCTGTCTGAACCGAGCGATGTCTTGAAGAAGACAACCATTATCCTTAGTGCTCATCCTTTCAAAGCCATCAACAATATCAATCTCAGGTCATTATGCCACCCTATGCTCTCAGAGCAAGGTCTAATTACGAGAGCATGGCCCGTCATCAACTTCCAGCGATAAGATCTGCTTCAAGATCTCGCAGGCCGACCTTCAAAGTAACGAAGGCTCTGAAGTGAAATATTCCAGAGAACGAAGAAATGATTAACGACGAATAGAAGACAAACCCTGCGAAGCAAACAAACAAGTTGGCGAACGAGGAGTGGTGAAAAAAACACAACAACACAAAGTGACTGCAAGTTCATTAATTAGAATTTCAAATTGGACAAACTCAAGATGACAGCGGCGCACTTGTCAAGTCAGATCATGGCTTGGTGGAGCGGTGAGGAACACACTGCCCAGAGCACAAAACGAGGGAGTCGTTCAGCACAAGCAATGTATGCGTGCGTGTTAGATGACTGCGGCGTCTTCGTCTTCGCCGAATACCAGGGCCCGCCTCTCTCCTTGCCCAGCGATGTCATTCTCCCTCCGAATGAAAAGTGACAAAACGTTCTCTTGAGGCAAAGGCGCGATGCCAGGGCTGCCAGAGAAGGGGACGGCTGGAGGGCCGAGGCAAGCAAAGGGAGGTGGAGGGCGCACACAGACTCTTTGAGGCTCTGTGGGCAGGGCACCAGGGGTTAAGGTGCTAAGATGGCCCTCTGCAGGCGCTGCACTAATGGGTAAGGCAGAAGAAGACACGGTCTTACTACCAGACCAGAGGGTGAGGAAGTCAGGGAGGAGATAATGACAGGGTGGGCCTTCGAGGGAGTGGAGAGAGGCTTTGGCTGCATGGGTTTATACCAAGGAGAGGGAGGGAGAGAGACAGAGAGGGAGAAAAGCAGGCTGTCTGGGCAGTAGACCAGGTCAGTCAGTGGGTAGCTGTAGCCAGACTGCTCAGGCTTCAGACAGCCAGCCAGTGCCCTGCCCTAAAGAGCCTCTCATTTAGGAGCAGAGCCAATCAGAGCAGAGAAGCTATCCCAGGTATTTACCCAAAGTCCTTAAAACTTGGGCAGAGGTCATTTCTGAGACAGGTCACACAAAAGAACAAGGAAAATGAGTCCAGCGGAAAGGTTTTTAAGGATTGAAATTACCCCAGTGCGAAGCTGGGACTGAATAAAGACGTTGGGCTGCCCAACAATAGAAATCACTCAAGCGGTGATGGATGTCTGGTTGATCCTCGGCTAAACGACATACATGGTGTCCGTTCCATGTTGCTGAAAGAGAGATATGCAGGAGTGTGCAAACCGTGACGGCCCGTGGGCACAAAGCTGCCAAGCGTTCGCAGCTTTAATCTGATCCATTATGCTGACGGGGTTTGACTCCGTTCCAGGACCGTTGGTGCCTTCACACTCAGAGAGAGAGCGTTCTGGCAGCCACCGCCGTCACCTGCACCGAGCACAGCGACACTTTGTCAGTCTGTCACACCTGATCTGAATTCCAACGCCGTTGCGTTCACACCCGCCCGATTCCCATTTTTAATTCCCATATCATCGCTGTCGGAAACAAAACCTTGTATATCCAAATTGGTAACTTTTCAGGAGAGGGAAGAAACATTCTTAACTTGTAAAGAAAGTAAATGTGAAAAAGATATTTTTCCAACTAATTTTGGAGATTTCTGTTGGCCTATTAATTATGGAAATTTCATGCAGTGTAAAGGGCAGCTGGTGTTTTTAAATTAGGTTAAAAAAATAAAAACATGGAGGTACAAGGTTTTGTCCTGACAGTGGTGATATAATCCTCAATTGTTTTATTCAAGAAAAAAATTTTTGGCTCTTCTCATTTTAGTGAGAAGGTATGTTTACATTTGTGCAATGCAAAAATACAGTATCCTGGCAAGTGAAATTACCTCAAACAAAGCAAACAAACTATATAGCACATGGAATTTTTCTGCAAATTTTAGTGCACAATATCTATTTTTGCTGAGTTTAACATTTTCAGAAAAAAATGAAACATAAGTATAAATTGTGCCATAACCTCTTAAATTCAGATAAACAGTAACTGTGCATTAAAATGTGCAAAAGTGTGCTCTCTGTAGTTGATGTGTACTTATTTTCACTTCCAAAATCAACTATGTAATTTGACCAGGGGTGTGTTAGCATACGACTGTATGCATAAAAAAAAGAATAATTATCTATTAATAGTCACTTAAAATGGAAAAATGTCTTGTAAAAAGATAATCTGAGCTTACAACAATCTCAAAATGAGAATATTACATATATTGACTAGATCTAAGATAATTTCACTTGCCAAGATACCATTTTTGCAGTGTGGCTGGGTATGTGTACAGGTGTGCATGTGTTTGTGCGGAGTGTGAGGGTCTTGAAAGAATTAATGATGTTTAACGCAAGTAGGGCATGTTGAAATGATGAATAAGTTTGGGACAGAGGAAGAGTAGGGGAAAGCCTTCAGCCCTGAGGGCTGCAACCGCACCCCCCCAAACTCTTTCTAACAAACCTACTCATACATCATTACAATACCCAGTCCCAGTTCACTTTCTCTCTCAGATTCACACACATATTCACACACACACACACACACACACACACACACACACACACAGGGACCACATTCCTGCATATTGCAGCCAGGCTGCCGAGGACCTCATGCACACTTTCCATGAAAACTCAACAAGCACTCGCGTGCATTATTCTCATTATAAAGGTAAGATGGACAACTGTTGCTTAGCATGTTTATTTAAGGGATCGAGGATAACAGGAAATCTCTAACGAATGTATTGTACTTCATTGACAATTGACATCAAATATAGAGGAATCTACAATACAAAACATAGAACTACTACTAATCAAATTGTGCTTTGTCTTCTAATCGCTAAAACGTCATTCAAGGCAACATGGGTCTAGAGATTCGAGGATAAGACATTTATACTAACATGGCTTTTACTGTGAACACAGATATCATGGACATAATGAATATTCCCTTTGAATGCTGACAGTGTGAAGCTCTTAACACCTTAATGTAGTGAATGTTTTCTTTAATTAACAGTAAAAGATATTCATAATCATTATCTGGCACTTGTGCCCTCCAGAGTGTACATCTGTACCTCTTGTAGCCCCCATAGTGTACATCATACCCTCCTACGGGCAATGAATGTGCTTACATCAGTCTTATGTTTGTGTTATCTGATCGTGATGCGCCGCTATTTTGCCTTCTAGTATCTGAGATAATAACACTAAACAAAGTAATGTACTCATATCAACCATCACAATCATTGCACATCACCAAACATATAATACAACCCCATTTCCAAAAAAGTTGGGACACTGTACAAAATGTAAATAAAACAAAATGCAATGATGTGCAAATCACTTAAACCCTATATTTCATTGAAAATAGTACAAAGACAACATATCAAATGTTGAAACCGAGAAATTTTATCGTTTTTTGAAAAATATGCCCATTTTTAATTTGATGCCATCCACACGTTCCAAAAAAGTTGGGACGGGAGCAACAAAAGGCTGGTAAAGTTGTGTAATGCTAAAAAAAATACCTGGTGGCTGACTGGCCACAGGTCAGTAACATGATTGGGTATAAAAAAGCATCTCAGAGAGGTGGAGTCTTTCAGAAGTAAAGATGAGGAGGGGCTGATTTTCATCATCTATGGTACAAAATATTATTAGAAGAATTAGAGAATCTGGAGAAATCTCTGTATGCAAGGGACACGGCCAAAAAACAGTATTTGCTGGCCGTGATCTTTGGGCCCTCAGGCAGCACTGCATTAAAAACAGACATGATTCTGTGGTGGAAATCACTGCATGGGCTCAGAAACATTTCTAAAAACTACTGTCTGTGAAAACATTTCATCGCTGCATCCACAAACGCAAGTTAAAACTCCAAACGCAAAGAAAAAAAAAACATATAAACAGGATCCAGAAAAGCTGCCACGTTCTCTGGGCCAGAGCTCATTTAAAATGGACTGAGGGGAAGTGGAAAAGTGTCCTGTGGTCTTTTTGGAAATCATGGACGCTGTGTCCTCCGGGCCAAAGACCACTCAGCTTGGTATCAGTGCACAGTTCAAAAGCCAGTATTCATGATGGTATAGGGGGGCATTAGTGCACATGGCACGGTGACATGCACATCTGTGAAGGCACCATTAATGCAGATCTACATGTTTTTGCAACATATGCTGCCACCCAGACAACGTCTTTTTCAGGGAAGGATCTGCTTATTTCAGCAAGACAATGATAAACCACATTCTGCATGTAATACAGCAGCATTTCTCTGTACTAAAAGAGTCCGGGTGCTAAACTGACCTGCCTGCAGTCCAGACCTGTCACCCACGGATAACATTTAGAGGGTTATGGAATGAAAAATACAACAAATGAGACCCCAAACTGTACACCAGCTGAAATCCTGTATTAAACAAGAACAGGAAAACATTTCACTTTCTAAACTACAGCAGTGTCTCCTCAGTTCCAAAACGCTTACAGAATTTGTTAAACTGATGAAAAACAGTGGTAAACATGCCCCCATTCCAACCTTTTTGGAACATGTTGTTGGCATCAAATTCAAAATGGGCATATATTTTTCAATAAACAATAAAATTTCTCAGTTTTAACATCTGATGTGTTGTCTTTGTACTATTTTCAATGAAATATAGGGTTTAAGTGATTTGCACATCATTGCATTTTGTTTTTATATTCACATTTTGCACAGCATGTCAACTTTTTTGGAAATGGGGTTATATTTATGGAATGTGTTTCTTACAAAAGCCCATTAACCTTTGATTCTTGTCGCTCAGCAGTGCTAAAATCTCATGCACTGTACTGTACTGCAAATTGTATTTGGTAGCATAACATTGATCATCAAGTAATCATCATCATAATCTACAGTCTAACTCTCCTTGTGCGTGGGTTAAAGAGCACTGAAACAATTTATGTGTTAAGTGCAAATTAATGGACATGATTCCTGCATCACCCAGGTGGATCCAAATGTGATAGAGACACATTACCGCAAATACAAGGAAAAAGGAATACTGCAGTCAAGGAACAATTATTGCATAATACTAAGACTTCATCTACACAGTTTGTTTTCCTGTTCATCTTCAAGTTTCTGTGCATCGACATGTGGGTTGTATTCTCTTGCCCAATCTAAATCTCCAGACTCTGGTCCACAGCCTCCGGTATCACAGACCTTCTGTGACCTTCACTGAACATCATCACAGCATAGCTGCAAGTGTGGAACGAACTAATGAGAGAACCTTTCAGCTCGAGTCACTTCCGTGGTTGATACTGGTACCAAAATCTGCACATCTGCACATGTATTGTGTTTTGCTTACTTAGTAAGAAATTCTTTGTTTGTTCGTCTGAAATATTTTACTTTTATGCATTACTTTCTGGACCTTTTCATTAATGTCATCATGTGGGTTCCACTAGCTAATTCGGTCACACTTTATTTGGATGGTCCCCTATAGATGATCTACAGATACTCAATTTATTAACAAACTTTCTGATGAGAATGATTATCAACAACATTATGGTTAGGGTTAGCTTTAGGAGTAGGTGTAGGTTCTGCCTTGACATTAGGGTTAGAGTTAGGTTTAGGGTTCAGGACAGATTTAATAGAATCTTTCACCCACAACCTTAAGTTCAGTTGCATGACTGTGTGTGTGTGCAGAAATGCATGTTTTATTTTATTTTATTTTATTTACTACATGTAAATGTTTGTCTGATACTGTGCATTGTGAGCTCCTAAAACCAAAACCAAATTCCTTGTATGTGTAAGCAAACCTGGCCAGTAAAGCTTGATTCTCAGTCTGATTTAATAGATATTTAGTTGAATGTTAGTTAAAAGTAGACTGAGCATCTACAAAACATCTACAGTGGACCATGCAAATAAGCTGTTAGCAATTAGAAGTTTGTATCTTGTGCAGTCTCTCTGGAAGTCTGCGTTATCCCCCCTACAGCCTAGATCAGTGGTCCCCAAACTGGGGTCAGGTACCACCAGAAGTACAAAAAAAAATTGTTTGACGCTTATACTTCATTTAACCTTCATTTCATTCCTTTAGTCGCCGCACATTTACACAGGTACCTCCCCAATACACACAATACAAACAGCTCTGCCAGCTCGGCACTTCACTCACCAACTCCTGAGCAAGAGATCCTCACTATGAGCGGATCTTTGAATAGTGAGTTTAATCAAAAGACCAAAAGAAGTGCCAGATCTATGGAAAGGCTTGTGTATTAGTGTGTATGCATGAGAGATAGAGGTAGAGGAATATTTATAACATCCAGCACATGACAAACTTGTGCTCTGACAGCTGGGACTTCATTTAATATTATTTGTATAAAAGACTGCGTTGGAAAAGACGCCGTTTGTTGTGCGTGAATCAAGTGAGTTGTTAAGGCTTGTGTGATTCTTCTTAGTTGAGTACTTGAGTTAGTTTCAGGTTCACAGATGTGGTCTAGTTTGTGGCTGACCCTTATTAGTCCCACAAAGGGGAAATTTCACCTCTGCATTTAACCCATCCGTGCAGTCAAACACCACATGCATATTAGTGAAGACACACACACTAAGGGGCAGTGAGCACACGTGCCTGGAGCGGTTGGCAGCCCTATCCACAGCACCCGGGGGTTAGGTGACTTGCTCAAGGGCACTTCAGTCACATACTGTCGGCTCAGGGGATCAAACCGGCGACCTTCTGGTCACAGAGCTGGTTCCCTAACCTCCAGCCCACAACTAAGCTATCAGTTGTATAAACTTTGGTATTTGTACCAGCTTCATGTTTGTAGCGCTGTTAAAACTAAACGGATACAGTGACTGTGCTGTATATGATCTGTAGCTCGTGAACATTTTGTTATTCCCTGTTTATTTTACAGCCAAAGACTCTCACGCATCCATATGCGTCTTCATACTGACACATATCAGATATTCGGTACTGCGCAAATGATTACTGTGCTTTTAGATTACAAATAAAGAACCTTCACTCCTCAAACTCTTCCCTGGGCTCTGTGCAGCTCTCACGGGTGAACCATGGCCCAATCTCATTTCTTCTTTTTACCTCTACCCCTTGTTTTCGAGTGCCATGTTGCCCCTTGAAACTGAGTTATGGGACACTTAATTACTTCATTAACAGCTACTAGCACTGCTCTGTAGGCGACCCTGTCAGTCTGCAGTGATAGCAGAGGAGGGTAAAGTTCAGCTCCTCACTGCTGGGCTTTAGTTACATTTAGGGAATCGTATGCCTTCAAAGAGGGACAATTATTTACTATCGCCCACCCCTAATTCTTCAGTGATATGAAGCTAAAGTCGGCTATTCGCCAGCTTCTTGTTTGAATTTTCTCGTTCCGCCTTAAATGCAGCAGCAGTTATGTTCAGGCGTAACTACTGTACCATTTAAGGTGAAACGGGAAATTTATCTAGCTAGCTACCGAGACATCAGCATTCTACTTGCACAACCATCTTGCACTCTGTTTGGAGTGAGTCTTTGAAAAACCTCAGTTTGAAGGGTCATGTAGCCCTAACACTTCGCCCTACCCCTCTATCTCAACAAAAATCGGGACATCCTACCCCTAAATGTGAACGTGCAAAACAGAGGGCTAAGGGCTAAGTGGCAGGGGCAAGAGGTGAAATGGGATTGGGCCCAAGTCTACATTAGAGGCCTAACATTTTTTTTACTGAGTATTATTCAGTATATCTGGTGTGATGTGTCATTGCATTATAATCATTTTAAGCTGGAATGATTTTACAAGGCTAAATATCTCACATATGCGTCATGGCAATATTCACACGTGTATGTGTGAAGAGCAAGAGAGGGTACGCAGCAGAAGGTTTAATGTCTGAGGGCGTATGGGACTGTAAAAGGTTTGGGAACCACTGGTCTAAAACATTATATATGGGCACAATAAGTCTGCATGTCAGCAGGTCTGGAGAGGACTGGAGATTTAGACTGGGCACATGTGTGTACGTGATAAAGTGTGCTTGTGTGTATGTGTACGTGCGCATTAGTCTATGTTGGTTCATCGAGTCTCTAAAACATCAAGGCTCGTCTACACAAGGATGGCCCAGTCGCTTGGAGTCCGCCCATACTGCAAAAGAGAGAAAAGCAAATGTAGGAGGTCAGAGGTGACAGTTCCACACCCACAGCAGCCACAACACAACCAGAATGAAGCCGCCACAACCGAATATCCATAAGCAGATCTGTGAACTCGACTGCAAGACAATTCAAAACAAAATGTTCCCCCGTCCATGACAGCCATAGAGACAAATCCAATTATTTGTGTCTCATGTTGCAAATTTGTTCTAATGGACGAAATGGGAGAATAAATAAGCGCCTGGGTAAAGAAACAAAAGGACGCGATTTCTAATTAACATGAAAGAGAAACGGAGGGACGTGTTAGTAAACCCATCTTTCATCCCTCCATTGCAGCCTCGCAACCGACGCATTTGTTTGTGCCCAATGTTGTGCTCCAGTGGGACACATGCTTCCATTGCACCAACAAATTAAATGTCAACAGATTTAACATCGCCTCGCACTTTTTTCCTCTTGCTTCCTTATGCATTTTGTCGATTTTATTGTTCATTAAGCTTTTTTTTCTGCATCGTGCAACTCTCAAGCGGCTTTATTTGTCACGTCTTGGCTTTGAAGATCACAAAAGGCTGGGACAATAATTAGGTTTAGTGTAATTACGGGGAGAGCGTAATGAGTGCTTTCAGGAGAGATGTCTGGCCCTATCTGCTCGCTGCCTCTCTATGGGTAACCATTAATCCCACATTAGCCCCGCGCTGTCAGCCTCATGACCAGAGACAGAGCGAGAGAGAGGGGGAGAAGGAGAGATTAAGACGTAGAGGGGGAGTAACGGGGAAAAAAAGAGATACATAAAGATATCATAGTCACAGGCCGCTCACACTGCTCTGCACTGGCCCAAATGTTCACAAAGAGAATGAGATGCCTTATCATTGTTCATAGCTGGCATATAATTACAATAAATATTACCTATCTGATAACAACTTGCCTCATATAAGTGCTTCAATCGCACAAATATTTAACAGAAAGGACCTGATCATGTAATCGTGAAGTTCCCCCTTTTCAAATAAGACCACATGCACAGCTGGGACCCCCAACATGCATCTCAGCTGTAGGGCACTGTCAGTAAGAAAATTATTGGCATAGTTTGTTCTATGGGAAATGGACCAGTTATTACAGCTTTGAGTTTTGTCAAATTAATGAAACAGAGCTGCAAAAAACGGCCACAGAGTTAAAACCCTCCACCTGTTCCCTGGATCCAATTCCAACAGCTTTTTTCAAATACGCTTTTGACAGCATGAGATGTGATGGCAGCATGCTCCTTTATAAACAGTTGCCTTTGTAGATTCACTTGAATGCATGGTTATCAAACCTTTTCTTACAAAAAAATCAAATAAATAAATAGAAGTTGGCTTCAATTTTGAGCACCTCTTGCCTTGATTCCAGTCCTCCTGCCTCTAAGCAAGATTTTAGAAAAAAAAAAACACATGAAAAAAGTCCATGCAAAAAACAGCAGTACACTAGTTTTACATGACAGCTCTAGAAAATTGTAAACGACCCATGACTGAGTACTGAGAATGGACACAACTGAAAACTGAGCTGGTCTCTCTGGAACAATTCTGAATGTTCGTTATTGATGCCAAAGAGCGTGTAGGAAAATGACAGGCCTACTCTTAATCTACGGCTAAACTATTTACTATACACTGTAATTTCGACAATAATAATTTCAGAACAATAGTCAACCATTATTGTCTTACTATTACAAATAACCGAAAGAACAGATATCTCTGCTGTGGGGTGATAAACCACCATATTATTTAGAGAACTTCACGACAAGGAAAGGAACACAGCGAGTGAATATTGGAAGCCATGCAAAGCAATGCTTCTTTTAAAGAACTACCTTCACAGGTTGTATGTAATGTTAACAACCCTTGCAATCCTTGAATAAAAGTCACTAAGCTGTAGGTGATAAGAATAAACATCAACCCTTTTTAGAGTTACAGCTTTATGTCTTAGCTGGTCAGATAAAGCACTGCTTTTGCATGAATCACTGAATGTGCGTACTCAATACTCAATAATCCAATTATAATCGGATTTCTGCAGTTATTTGATTATCCAAATGGTCATGTAAACAGCACACTCTGATTTCTTAGATCGGAGTAAGGTCTAGAAATTCGATTAAGAAATCTGAGGCTGGATTTTAGCTCAGTAATCAGATTTCTGAGTGCATGTGAACTCTTACTCTGATTTCTTTCGGATTTCTCAGTCTGAGTATGTGCGAAAACAGACTGCAGTACCGGAAATAACCGAACACGTTCCTGACGAAGTGAAGGATTTAAATATTCTTCATCTTCTAGATGATGTATGTTCACATTTTCAGGTAAAGGTGTTGCAATGTTTCAAAAAAAAAAAAAGCCACAGCATGAAGTTTGAGTTTTATCCTACATTTATGTCACATCTTCTGTGAATTTATTGGCTGGATGTAAAGCAGAAATCCGATTACTGTCTGACTCATGTAGAGCTGGAGTTTCCCCATTATCTGATTACTCAGGTGCATGTAAACTCGTTGATCGGATTACTGACTAAATCTAATGTTCTGCAGTTATCGGATTATTAAGTGCATGTAAACACAATCATTGTCTTGTAAGTAACATTAGACAACTACAGCTAATGATGCTTGCAAGCTAACTGGCTAACTCCAGCTGTATAAAATTAGCTTTAGTCGATACTAAATGTCAGAATATAACCTCTTCTGACTCAAAATTATGTACATCACCCGCATACTTTTACCTGACATTAAAATTACTTTTGAATGACCAACAACTTCAATTCTCTTTTATGTACAAAATGCACTTTTCTAACATTCGTCTCATGAAAACTTGACTATAAAACCAAAACATTCTGTTTTTCCGGTTATGCAGCATCATTTTGGGCAACAGCAGCCACTCACACACAAAGGGTATTTTTTGAGGCTTCTTTCAAGCAGAGAAGAATCATGTACAAAGTACTCCACTACAGGGGGGCCCATACTTCTGTGGCTTGAGATCTACTTTTTCTAGTGGACAGGTCATCGTGATCTACCTTAAAAAAATGGCCTCATCCTTTTTTAAAAGCTTTGAAACTCTTTTAACGCACTTCAGGGGCCTGTATTAATACTCAGCATTACAGGGCAAACAACTGAAAAATCACACTACCCTAATTCTAATGATTTGCACTGAATGGTGTCAGCCTGGTTTGTGTAGTCTGGACCACTTCCTGAGCTCACTTTTTGCTGGAAATTGGTCGTCGTAGTTTCTATGTATAGTTTGAAAATGCCTCTCAACGTTCCCCTTCTTTGGAAGTGCGATGGCTATTTGCAAATCAAGCAGATGCATTTGGAGTTTGACATCATAAAAAACTCCTCCTGCTTGGGAGGAAATTAGAATAAAGTGCAAAGTGACCCTCTTTTACGTACAGCGTTCCCTGACCCTCCATCTTTTTCTTTTAGAAGGGCCCCTATCCTTAAAGATAAGTTGGTGCACAGTCGGCTTGGAGCCACGTTTCAATAAAGGCTTTTTATACTTTTTCTAAGGACGGTGTGCCTGGGATTTCTTTGCTCTGGGATTTATTTTGCACATGCCTTGTGGATGCAGATGGATACTTTTTTGTTTTTTTTTGCCTCATGGAACCATTTATTTCATAGTATATTTTTTAATTTAGTGGATAAGTATTCTAAATGTATTCTCTTAAAATTTTTGAAGGTAACTGTATTCTGAATATTGCCTTTACAAAATGTAACTTGGACTGAGTACAGATACTTCATTTCTGTATTCTCAATATGTATTCTGAATATTTGTGTGCCATTACATCCCACACCACTGCAGCGTGAGTGTGTATGCCTGAGGTAATGCGTGTGTGTTGCCTCACCTGGATGTCCGTGAGCTCCTTTTGCAGTCTAGAGACAAGCGTTGAGCAGTTAACCTCACAGGGAATTTCAAGGTTCTATAGACGGATGAAAATGAAAGTAATTAACATTTACTATAGATACCAGTTTTAGCCAGTTAGTATAAACCAAGCTTCTGCACCAGTTTCAGGTGAAAAGACAATCAATTCTAGCCAAGTGTTACATACAAAGGCTAAATTGCAATTTATGCAGTTCTTATTCTAAATACAGATTTATAAAACTCAGGAGTAACTGTGCTACACAGTTATAAGGTCCTACTCATAAAGTAAACTATGGCAGTGATTACTGAGCTGGTCTCTCTTTTTAGTGCAGTGGAATGGAAACAATGGAAACTGACTTGTTAATAAATTAACACATATTAATGACTAACATTCAACACTTGTTTAGGAGCCAAAATGGACAAAGAAAACCAAAATTCAGAGCTGCGGATTCTAGGAAAAGACATAATAAAAGAAGTACGAGTGCCATTTAATAAAAATGCAGCCATAAATTTTAAAAAATGGTAAACAAATGCACCGATACCAACATGGTATTAAATGTAACAAGAAACACGAAGAAAACCTTAATATTGAATTCTGTAATGCTGAAATGGCTCGCTAGTAAGAACTCACCTGACTTGTACTCCTGCAACTGCAGTTTGCTTTTTAAATATATCACTTAAACAATTGAATGGGTTAACATGAGAATCTCTATTTCAATTCAAGATGCCAAGATGTGTTTATAAAACAATTTTCGATGCATTTCAATTTTTGAGTTCTATGGCTTATGTAATTTTTCCTTATGTCTTTTTTTCTGTATGTCATTTACAAGTGTAAAATTTTAATGTAGACTACCAGAAATGTTGGCCACTGATGAAATATATATAAAAAAAATAATAATAATTAAATAAGTAAACACCTGCCATGAAGCACTGTAAGAAAAAACAGATTAGCCTTTAGAAACCTAAAATTTTGGGGATTTTTTGGGGTATTTTGGGTCAATTACAATTGCAATTGCAATTATAAAGTATTTACATGTGACAGTCACACGTGCCATATGTTGGTATTTTCAAGAGACCCCGGGCTACTCAGATATGCCATTGTTTGACATGTAAATTCTAACCGAAATTTGATATCTTTATGAATTTGGGTCATTTTTGATCAAAAATTTACCTAGCGCCTACAAAATTTTGTATTTTTAAAATTTTTGTATTTTTAATTTTAATTAAAGAGATCTTGAAAACTAGTGGAATTTTAGTTATCTTTTCAGAAACTGTTAGTCTGGAGTGTCTCTGAGCTGAAAGTGCAATAATTTTGATAGTGATTCATTCTATTGGTTATAACGAGTAAAAATAAACAATCAGCATAAGGCAGACATAATTTTTATTGATTTAACATCAGGATTTTAGGTGATTGACGTCATGCTTGCTAGTTAGGGGCGGGTCTGCTGAATGTCCTGATATGTGGATCATGTTTGTACCTTAAACCGTTCTGAAGTTATGAAGACTAGAAGTGACCTACCGTTTTGGTCCTAAGGGTTAAAACAGATGTCCAAACCACAAAGTAAAGAATGGGATAAATATACTATGGCATGTGCCCATCCCCTGGGCCCCGATGACGGCTCTCACGGCAGTCATCAAGGCCCAGGGGATGGACGCATGCCATATATACATTTAAAGTTCTGTAATATAATCATAAACATGCATACATAGCAGTGTTTAGTGTATAAAATTCTACTTTATAAGAAGCTTTTTACTCAAATAACACTGTTAAAGTATTGCTAACTTTCAGAATGAAGTTTTCAGTGTTATGTTAGCGCCAAGCTAACACTGCTGCACTTTTAATGCTAATGGTTTTAATACTAATTATAACAGTTCCTGCCTAAATGTTGGCATTTCAAGCAGACCAGACATTCAGGTATCATATATTTTTCACGTTTACAGTTAATCCTCAAATAAGTTCTTAAAGCCTAAAAAAACTTGAGCCCAACTCTGAAAATAACTGGATTAGCCTGTTAGCAAATTGCCAAAGTAGGTGTTAAACAAAGTAAAATTATTACATATAGTCATGTTTACTATTGTTTCAGTAAAAAATTATGACCATAAGAAAGCAATCACTAGAACAGTGATTGAGCCCCTGTTGAGCCCCCTCAATTGTTTGACCGGTATGACATTTTTCATGAAATTTATGTTTTCGAAATGCTAACTTATTCCTTAAGAATTCAAATTAGCAAATTCTGTCAGATTTGGTCTAAGTGGCTAGTATATATAAGACCCCGGCGACCAGAACTTATGTAGGTTTTTATGGCCTACTTTTTTATTTCCTCTCCTCTCAGTTAAAGAATACGCTTCCCTTTTTGTAATGTAAACAGTTTTTGAAGGAGCTAATTTGAAGGGAAAATCAGAAATTTTCATGTTTTAGTTGGTAAAACCACCCCCTCTGCTTTTTTAAAAAAATAAATAAATAAATAATTTATTTATTTATTTATTTTCCTTCTTTCTTTTCCTCTTCCTTTATAATGATTATCGATAACTGTGGTGCTAATTGAAGTACTGTTACAATTGTTTGATATAATGTGAACTTATAATGAGTAATTTACAGTGAATGATATAATGTGTATTTTTTTGTTTTTTTTTCAGAAGACTTTCTCCAATAAAAAGAAAATTACAAAAAAAAATATGACCAATATATGACAGCATACATATAAAATGCGAGATGCTGCATTTTTGTTCCTCCAAATCTTTACAGACAGAATCGAGATGCGCCTAAAATGGGCTGTTTTTCCTGTTTTCTCCTACTTTTCCTACAGTGCATGTGCACGATTTGTTGACGACTTGCATGTGTGACAAACATGTCTGATGTATGGCACTATAGAAAAGATTAAATCAGCTAATGACCAGGGAAATTTACCATTGGACCAGATCAGGTAGTTCAGTTTATTGCAGGGCAGTGTTCTGTTATGAATTCCAGCACATGCAAATGATGGAAAAGTGCGGTAGCGTCACATATCACGCAAACGGCAAAACAAGCCGGTAATCCTCGTTTATGAATGAGAAAATGTGCTCCTGGAATGTTGTTTGCTCTTAACACCACAGTAAATTTGGCAGTGATCAAGGGTATTAATAAGGAGTTTGTCCTCCCTTTGCTGCAGTAACAGCCTCTACTCTTCTGCATGGAATTTTCTCAGTCTCTTAATGCTATTAAATTAGCATAATTCAGCGTAAGTGTCCCAAAAGTGTGTAATTAAGCGACATTCTTTAACAATGGCAGCAGTCATAGTGGCTAGACGGAGGCAATGACCTCGAGCTGGAAAAATATTTACCAACAGCATAACACTATTTCAACTGTCAGGGCCAGGAGGGCGTATGCGAGAACTTACTGTGCAAAATGTGCATGTTGTTATTTCCTAAATTCTGTTTTTGGACCAGAGAGGACCAAGAATTACACTCCAATGGAATGTGTTGGTGGGGAAGAACTGCCGTATCTACTAAAAGCTTGCGTGCGCTGGTTTATAAGCCTTTTTGCACACAGGTTGGCCCTTCATAAATATGCATTTTGTGGCATTTTTTAAAAGCGACTAAGTAATTAAGGCAATGCATTAAAGAAAATACATATTTTTTTGAGTAGACATACTTGAAATTATAATATTTTCACCTAACACATTTGAACAAAAATTATATTTACATTTCTCCTCATGATCTGAAAAGTCATTGTTTTGTTTGTGTGGGACGCTGTCACACCTCTCCCCGGCTCCGCTGAAACCACTGCTCCTCAATAGGTCGTGAACTCCAACTCCCAGAATCCTCTGGGAGGTCACCTGACTCCAGACTCAGTACCATCCACCTCTCCACACTCTGCACCCCCTGATTACTGATTTCCACCACCTGTATCTCACCCCATATAACCTGTCTGTGTTCACACTCACATTGTGAAGTATTGTGTCAGCCTGCTGAGCATTACTGAGCTGCTGGTTTTCCTGGTTTGTATCTGCTTAGTTTTCTTGTTTATGACTTCTGCCTGACCCCTTTTGACTCGTTTTGCCTGCTTCTTGTCTGTACATGCTCGTTAGCTTGTGTTTGACCTTAGCTTGTTTTTGGATTCCGTTATTGCAGGGGTGTCCAGTCTTACCTGAAAAAGTGCCGGTGTGGCTTCAGGTTTTGCAGGAGCTCACCTCATCAGTTGTTTGATTATGTCCTGAGCTTGTTGATGGGTTTATTATTTCAGTACTTCACAAGCTCATAGCAATTATTAGGTGGCCCTGTGTGCAGTCTGGACCCCCCTAGCGAACGGAACTTTAACTTCAGGTGCATTATCTATGCATGTTATGCCTTCACAAAAGAACACTTAGCACTGCAATGTCTAATGTACACTGAATCTGTGTGGAAGACATTAACTGCAGAAGCAGCACCCTAAGCTCACCTCTCCCTGGTACAGCACCCTGCCCACCGGACTGACCACACATGCTGTCCCTGAGCCAAACATCTCCTTCAACCGGTTCTCCTTCAGAGCCAGGCGCAGATCAGCCATGGTCAAGTACCGCTCTGACACTTTAAATTCCCCCTATGGACAGGGATAATAAGGGCAAATCATGTATGTAGATGAGAATGACATGAATCCGAGGTCATACAGGTGTATGGAAAAGTTTGAGCATCCCAGTCAAAATACATTTTGCTGATTTAAATATGACATTTTCTGCAAATATTAGTGCACTATTTCTATTTATCTGCTGAGTATGTGGGGAAAAGAAAACAAAAATTTACCATAACAGGCCACATTTTATGTTTCTTTTTTTTGTCAAATGTTTAATTCACCAAATAAAAAGAGTAATTAAAATGTGCAGAAGTGTTTTCTGTGTAGATGATGTTAGAAAATCAACAAAATGTGTTATTTGACCAGAAGCAAACAGGACTTGTGTGAATACAAATGATGTTAGTGGCAGAACAGCTAGATTATAGTCTACTCGCGTATGAGGATTCTGAAGTGGCCATCGAGTTCTTGCCCTTTAGTAATTCTCCTACAGAAGAACTAGCAATTCTTATTGATGATGGTGTAGTGCAACTATGAAGAACATGGAACAGAATTATGGAAATGCTAAATTTTTGATCATGTCTTATCTACTGAAAATTGGATTATCAGATTTACAAATGGCACATAGCTTGAAGATCAGTTAATCTGCTAAATATCTCAGAGTTCTGATGTACATGAGCATAAGGGATGTAATTTCAGGCTTAATTAAGTCAGAAAAGAGTATAGCTGGTTTGCTCCCGTGGTTAAGCCCATTTTTTTACCCATTTGCGTGCAAGCTCCAGGATGCTCTGCCGTGTAATGCCCGGTAGTATGATCCCATCCAGAGGAGGTGTAGCAAGTTCTTCCTCTGAGCAGAGAAAAAAATGCAGATTTTCTGTGATGCAGCGTCTTATTTTATTTATAGCAAGTCAGAAACAGCTGAAACAACAGTTTTTAGCTCCAGTCGCCCTATAAAGCCAACTGTCTGTTAGTCATCCCACATTTAATTGCGAGGTTTTCAGCATCTCACTGTAGACTAAGCTAAGACTAAGCTCATATGAATTGACAAAATAGACATTTTTCAACACTTGGTATATTCTGGACTTTTGATAAATGTCCTTGATGAAGTTACTAACTTCTGTACTAAATGTACATGTAAAATTTTAGGGAAGCTTCACAACTTAGTTTTAAAATCATCCTACTGAAATACAACCAAGGCATTTTATCTTGATTTAGGGGTAAATTAATAGACATTATGAAAAAATCATGAAATTTTTGGTAACACTTTATTTGGAGTGGTCCTTTGTAGATGATTAATAAAATCATACCAGATTATCAGTAACACATCAGCAACATATCAGTGAAGTATTAGTAGTGAAGCATCTGAATACACTGAGGTAAATATCTCGTAGATGTTCTGTTGATTCATTACTTACATTAAGTAGATGTTTCGTTAATATGTTACTTCCATTACGCAAAACCTAACCTTACCAACCTTACCCAACACCTAACCCTCACCCTGGCCCTAATCCTAACCCTGACCTCAATGTCAACACAAAACCTAATCCTCACCCTGGTCCTAATCCTAAACCTAACCTTAACCTCAACCCAAAGCCTAATCGTAAGCCTCACCCTGGTCCTAATCCTAACCCTAACCTTAACCTTAACCCAAAGCCTAATCCTAACCCTCATAAGTTTTGATATTACTGTGAGTCTGTTGAGTGTTTGTTTCATCTAAAAGGACACTGAAAAATAAAGTGTCACCAAATTAGTGAAAAATACAAAACACTTGATCATGTCATTGAAGTAAGATGGGGCAGTGACTCATATGCCGGCACTGGACATTATTTTCTCTTTCATTATTTTTCTCAGCTTTTCTTATATTTGTTGACCACTAGAGGTCAGTGGTGCCCAGCCAAATGAAACCATCCTTTGATTACAACAACACTGGCCAACAGATTTTTAACACTGATTTTATTTATATATATATATATATATATATATATATATATATATATATATATATATATATATATATATATATATATATATAATTTTACAGTGTTATACAGTGTTTTTTACATTAGGCGTCCCCACCATTGGGAAGTAGCAGAACATATTTCATGGCACTCTTACAGAGATAGCCACCTACCATCCGTATGAGCCACTGTGTCAGTGTTTTTCTTAGACCTGCACTGCAAACAAAACACCAGATAAGAAGCCACCCAACACACATTAAGCTGGAGTTGGGTTTACAGCAAACATTACCTCCTTCCTCATTGACCCAGTAAAGAAACAGGTTCATTGTGCCGACCTCCGTGATTTGATGGTCATCCCCGTACAGCCACAGCACTTGCTGGCATCCGTAATCCACTGCCTCATACTGGGCATAAATAGAAGCACCATAGTTCCTGAAAATAAAGAGGCTTTGTATGCACTAGCACAGCATCCTCCATGACAAGTGCTTTGGTTCCATCATCAACTTCAGTGACTCTGCTGCTCCATTGCTTTGTAAATCTTTAAGAGGCTCTAACACATTTTAGCAGCCCTGCATGAAAGTTTCACCACAATTTCAATCTTTTACAAATGTTTAGTTACTTTGAGAATAATTTCTGGCTAAAGAGAATGTGTGCGTGTCCTGACTTTCAAAACAGGAGCAAACACTAAGTATTCTGGCACACAAGCAGTTGCGTACAAACACACTGTGTAGTGCCACGTTTTGTTCCATGTAGGTTCACCTTTATCCTAAATACCCCAAACGACCCTCAGGAACCTGATTATTGATTTTGCTGCTGGTTTTGTTTTTTTCTCTTGTGTAACCAACTTCTGACAGACTCATGGTCGATAAATGTGCTCATGTTTTAGGCATTTTTACATTTTGGAAGGATCAAAAACCACTGCAACTGTAGTCTTTTTACAGTACTAGAATTTCATAACTGTTTCTAAATAGTCCACATACTATTATGCACTGGTAACCCAGAAATACTGATGTAACTATCAAAACAGGGCAGTGAAGCTTAAGTTACTGCCATAAAATATAGATTTTTTTTGTATTTTTAAACCTGAGACCTTTAACCTTTTTCTTGCAACTCACTATTGTTGATGATAACATGTTATGTTGATATGTTCCAACACGTAATCTTAGATCGGCAGATACTGACCTTCTGCAAACACCTTCTGAGAGAGACTCTTTGTTATTCTGCGTCTAAACTGTGGAGCTCAGTTCACTTTTTATTAGACAGTCAAGCTCAGTGCTCACTTTTAAGAAGCATCTTGAAACGTCTCTCTTTATCTCAGCATTTAATTAAAACTCTACGTCTCGTGGTGTTTATCTTTTAATTTGTGTCATTTTCTTATATGATTCTAAATGAATACTTTCGGTTTCTTGTATTACTGTTAAGCTTCATCACCTGTCTGTAAAGCACTTTGAGCTGCCACTGGCATGAAAAGTGATATATAAATAAAATTATTAATATTATTATTAAATTATTATTATTATAAATTCTCAAATAAGGTAAAATGGGGTAATTTCTCTTAATTTCTTTTTTGACCAAATAATTGGGCCACATATCTTAAAACATTTACTGAGTGGTTATGCTTTGGCAAATTTTTAATTATCATCTGAATGACTGCTGTAACTTTTCAGAGGTCAGCTGATCTGTTTTTTGTTATTGGATAACAGTGTTCTATTCATTCATATTTAACCCTTGTGTGGTGTTGATGTGTTTGTTACTCAGTGGTCTGCTGGACCCACCACATTATTGTTTAATTAATTCAATACAGCCATAACAATTTATGTAAAAATACCAGATGTTTATAATATCACAAGTGTCCAGTGTAGGGTTCTCCTTTAGCAGCTGTAGCCAGTCAGCAGCCTGTCCATGTTGTCCACTCTCACACACACACACACACACACACACACACACACACACACTGTAAGTGAAGGACACAGCACCTCCACACTTTTACTCCCCGCGGGTTCAGCCCAACACCACATGTGTAATATAAATGTGTGGGGGGTGAACAGAGTGAAGACACTGAAAATGGGTTATTTTATATGTTCTTCACAGAAAATGAGCAAAGGCCAAGAATCTGAGGTTGGAATAATAATAAAATGCATATTTTTTCTTTTGGTAAACATTGAAAATGGGCCCCACAGACCTGAACACCACACAAGGGTTAAAAATCTAATCATTACGATTTTTAAAAGAAAATGTTCATTTTATGTGCCCCCATACTTTTGGAAGGGAAGTGTATTTGTTTGGCTTAACCGATGACCCCGCATGTCCTCAGTACTTTAAAGATCCCAAGATGTGGAAGATCAGAGGTCAGAACTCAGAGACTGCAACTCCTGACCATCAGTAACATATTGATCAAAAACAGAAAGTAAAAAACAAAACTGTAATGCTTGAGATTTTGTTTTTCTGTGTTCGCCAGAATGGAGCTTACAGATGGCTTATAAATTAAGCTGGGTTCAAATTCACTGGTTTAATCCCTAGCAGAGGCATTTAAGTTGCAACAGCGTTAGTGAGAGTTGAATCAGGATTTGGCACTTGTTATGGGGCAACATCTTTACAAAAAAATGGTCAAAGCAGTGAAGGCATTATGTTACTAAAGATTTTCCTCTCTCTTTCTCACCCTCCCATTTTGCAGTCTCCTGTTCCTCCTCTCCAGGCCCTGATGTATTTGGAGTCGGCCCACAGGGACACAGGTTTGGTTCCTGTGCTGAAGTATGAGCCGACAGGACTGAGGATCACAAACAGCAAAGCGCACGAGGGCTTCTTCACACCTAGTGACGGCTGCCAACACACAGAAACACAAACACACGATGCCCTTAAACACAAAATACAACATACACTGATTAGGCATAACATTATGACCACCTCCTTGTTTCTACGCTCATTGTCCATTTTATCAGCTCCACTTACTATATAGGTGCACTTTGTAGTTCTACAGTTACAGACTGTAGTCCATCTGTTTCTCTGCATACTTTGTTAGCCCCCTTTTACCCTGTTCTTCAGTGCTCAGGACCCCCATGGACCCTCACAGAACAAGTATTATTTGGGTGGTGGATCATTCTCAGCACTGCAGTAACACTGACGTGGTGGTGGTATGTTAGTGTGTGTTGTGCTGGTCTGAGTGGATCAGACACAGCAGTGCTGCTGGAGTATTTAAACACTGTGTCCACTCACTGTCCACTCTATTAGACACTCCTACCTTGTCAGTCCACCTTGTAGATGTAAAGTCAGAGACAATAGCTCATCTGCTGCTGCACAGTTTGTGTTGGTCATCCTCTAGTCCTTCATCAGTGGTCACAGGACGCTGCCCACAGGACGCTGTTGGCTGGATATTTTTGGTTCGTGGGCTATTCTCAGTCCAGCAGTGACACTGAGGTGTTTAAAAACTCCAGCAGCTGAGAATGATCCACCACCCAAATAGTACCTGCTCTGTGAGGGTCCATGGGGGTCCTGACCACTGAAGAACAGGGTAAAAGGGGGCTAACAAAGTATCAGAGAAACAGATGGACTACAGTCTGTAACTGTAGAACTACTAAGTGCACCTATATAGTAAGTGGAGCTGATAAAATGGACAATGAGTGTAGAAACAAGGAGGTGGTCATAATGTTATGCCTGATCGGTGTATAGGGAATAGGGATTTATTTATTTATTTATGCTGTATACTATTTGCATAACAAACCCAAACAAAGGCTGGCCTCATACAGAATGAGACGGACTCACCTCGTTCCCCACATAAGTGGGGCGAATATAAAGACTAGCGGAATCAGACTGAGGAACCCACTCCTGATCCACTTCTAACAGCTTCCTGATGCACTCCAGTAACTCAGCACCATCAAAACCCTGCAACACAGACAGACAAACGCACAGAGATAATATACTCGAGGAACACACTAAATGTATAGTAATTACATACCAAAGGTGCTTCATTTGACTGCGCTTCAGATCAAAGACCATGAAGCACACAGTTGTATGCAAAAGGGATGCCCCTTGGACGTCCCTGGTCAAATTACACATGTTGGTGAGTTTCTTAGAGAGAATAAGTTAACACACCCTCTATAGAGAATCTCTATAGAGATTATTTGCTCAAAGTAACATATTAGGGAAAAAATAAAACATAAAATGTGGCCTGTGGCAAAATTATGGCACATTTTATAGTTTATAGCTGCAATCCAAAGCCTAGGCTGCAGCCGAGGTAGGGAGGTTCCTCTGTAGGACTGTCCTATGAAGACTCAGCATTACCTTTTCTTTTTTCATTACCGCAATGATAATGCTAATTATCTATTAATTTATGAGATTTGCGTTGTTGTGCTGATGCCTGAGCTAACAATGGTGCATATTCACTGCTCCACCATTTACTTTAATCCTGTCTTAGACACTGATATCTGAAGCCTGTAAGAGACATTCAGATACCATATTCTTCACTACGTTATATAGTTTTATTGTGAAATCTGTGTTTACAGACTCCTCTAACAGCTGAGAACCGAGAGTGCAAAAGAAGAAAAAACAGCAAATAAAACAAGGAAGATTGCAAAGTCACTCACATGTGTAGCAAAGCTTTTTAATTATCTGAGTTAAGGCACAACTGAGTTTATGTACATCTAAAACTCTAAAAATACCACACTGATCACATTTTTACATCCATGAGCCTGACTTGAATATGTTTAGCTGCCTCTTATTTATTGTGTCAGTGCAAACGGCAGAAAAAAAACAGCTGTAGTTGCTGCTCCGCCTGTTTGTTTGCATCTCCCCAGTGTTGGAAAAAATCCTAGAGGAAATACTGGAATCCTTTAAAAAAGCCTACGCTGGTGTGGATTCATCACAATAATAATAGTAATGATAATAATTTTACATAGCGCCTTCCTCAAACTCCAGGACTGTTTACACCAACAAGAAAACTACTACTCAAACTGCTTGAGCGCTAACAGAACCACCTTGTGGATAATTCAGACTGCTAAATGTGAAGGAGCGAGTTCCCAAAAGCCTTTGTTCTGCGAGATTTTTGTCTAGCCAGGTCTAAATGTTCTGGAGGACAAAGTAAGAACCAAGCAGGACTCACAGGTAGACAGGCTCGGCGAGCAGACTTCAGCATGCGCTTCATGTTCAGCATGGGCCTAAAGAGGCGCACTCTGTTGTCCTGTCCCCGGTACGCCTTCAAGCCTTCAAACAGCTGGTGGTAAGAAAGATCACATCACACATGTGGTCACATGTGGCGGGAGAGATGAAATTAAGGTCTACGGTCTGTATTTGCTTTTGACACATTTGTACGCTGTAAATAAATAGCTTGTATTTTTAAATCTGCAGAGGTTATTGTGTAAAATGTTGACAATGCCAACTACATAAACCATCATGTATACTACACATAAAATGTACAAACCCATTTCCAAAAAAGTTGGGACACTGTGTCGAATGTAAATTAAAACAGAATGCAATGACGTGCAAAACAAGTAAAGCTTATTTTTAAAGGAAAATACTACAAAGACAACATACCAAATGTTGAAACTGAGAATTTTTTTTTTTAAATATTTGCCCATTTTGAATTAGATGCCAACAACACACACCAAAAAAGTTGGGACGGGGGCCTGTTTACCACTGTGTTTCATCACCTCTTCTTTTAACAACACTCTGTAAGTGTTTGGGAACTGAGGAGACACTGCTGTACTGATACGGGATTTCAGCTGCTCAACAGTTCAGGGTCTGATTTGCAGTATTTTTCATTTAATAATGTGCCAAATGTTTTCAGTGGATGGCAGGTCTGGACTGCAGGCAGGTCCGTTTAGCACCTGGAATCTTTTAATATGGAGCCACGCTGCTGTAATACATGCAGAATGTGGTTTGACGTTGTCTTGTTGAAATAATCAAGGCCTTCTCTGAAAAAGACATAGTCTAGATGGCAGCATTTGTTGCCAAAACATGTATCTATTGTTCAGCATTAATGGTGCCTTCATAGATGTGCACATCATCCATGCCATGTGCACTAAACCTAAACCCCCTATACCATCATGGCTTTTGAACTGTGTACTGATACCAAGCTGAGTGGTTTTTATCCCAGAGGACACAGTGTCCATGATTTCCAAAAAGAATTTCAGATTTTGATTTGTTGGACCACAAGACACTTTTCCACTTCACCTCAGTCCATTTTAAATGAGCTCTGGCCCAGCGAAGGTGGCAGTGTTTCTGGATCCTGTTTATATACGGTTTCTTCCTTGCATTTCAGAGTCTTAACTTGCATTTGTAGATGCAGCACTGAACTGTTTTCACAGACAGTGGTGAGAGAAAATATTCTCAATATATGTTATTTTCCCTTATGTTATTTTCTTAAGGTCTAAACCATTTTCACTGTAGAGAGCAAATGGCAGAGGTAGTGATAACTGTCACACTCTCACCTTGCCCCCTCCCTCCTTTGTTTGTATTTAAATGACCCTTCGTCTCACGACCTTAAGGTGATACTATCACCCCCCCCTTATCTCTGCCCCCTACATCTCTATTCATACCCCCCGTCTACAACCCCTCCTTACCCCTCCTCAAAGTCCTTTTGTTCCCCCTTCCCCCTCTTTAGTTTTTCAAAGTATATAAGGTCCTTCCAAAATATTCTTGTTAGACTGGACTGCAGACTGGACTAGACTAGACTGGTGACCAGACTGGTGACACACTGATAACCAAGCTGTGCCTGTGCATGATTGTCTGCATGCACGTGAATAAGACTAGACTTCTGATCCTGCTGATTGACTGCTGATCGACCACGCTGTACCCATACTCTGTATGTGGAAATAAACTCCAGTCAACGCCGAAGCTCCAGTCTCCTGACTCTTGGTGCTGAATTTCTAACAGTGGTTTTCAGAAGTGTTTCTGAGCCCATGCAGTGATTTCCACTACAGAATCATGTCTGTTTTTAATGCAGTGCTGCCTGAGGGCCCAAAGATCACGGCCAGCAAATACTGGTTTTTGGTCTTGTTCCTTCCGTACAGAGATTTCTCCAGATTCTCTGAATCTTTTAATGATATTATGTACTGTAGATGATGAAACACAAAAGTTCAGGTGTTTTTTAGCCTCTTGTTGCCCCGTTCCCAACTTTTTTGGAATGTGTTGTTGGCATCAAATTCAAAATGGGCAAATATTTTTCAAAAAACAATAAAATTTCTCAGTTTCAAAATTTGATATGTTGTCTTTGTGCTATGTTCAATGAAATCTAGGGTTTAAATGATTTGCATATCACTGCATTTTGTTTTTATTTACATTTTGCACAGCATCCCAACTGTAATAATAACATCTCCATTATTGTTATTTTCATCTTTCTATCTTTAAACACAGTAGGTGTCCTTTACATTGTGTGATAAAAATAATACTGAAATTATAGTGAAATTCAATTGAAATGTGTTACTCAGTGTTACTGGAGAACAGACCTGCACAGCGTAGTGCAGGGCCGAGCAGGCAGGATGGACGCTCAGGTTTCCAAAGGGCTGAATGTGAGGTTTTCCCCATCCTCCTTCGCTGCTCCACTCAATGACCAGCATGTGGTCAGTGAACACGGTGCCAAACTGCAGCCCCTCCAACTTTGGTTTGGGCTTTTGAGTCTCAGTCAGCTGGACCACTGTGTCTGCAGCCTGAGGGGAAAGAGGGGGAAGCACTTTAACTGTCTGAAAGTCTCTTTCAGTCTATCTAGGTAGAAACACTGTTACTACAGAGTGTAAAACTAACCCAAAGTGAGTTAGTGAGTAAAAGCGAAAAGGTACTGCCATTTCATAATAATTCAATAAATAAACTCATAGAAAAACACTGTGTAAAAAGCACTGATGTACAGTAAATGAAGTACATTTAATCAGTTACTTTCTGCCAATGGATAACAGATAAAATTGTGAGAAACCAAGTCAACCATGCACACAGTTGTACAATACCAACACCAGGCCTTTAAACTTGCTCTCTCTGCTGTCAATGCTTGAGATTAACAGCACACAGATTACAGCCTACCACAGCTCTGCATAATCCCAGATTACTGAGAGAAGGTGAGGCAATGTCATTTTTATAGCACAATAATTCTGCAATAAAATATATTTATAAAACATCATATCTCTGTTGTCGGAAGAAAACCTTGTACCTCCAAAATGGTAACTTTACAGGGAATGGAAATAACCTACGTTACATTTAATGTAAGTCAATGGAACCAGAATTTTTTCCAAGTCATTCTGGGCCGTTTCTTTTAGTCCATTCATTATGAAGTTTACACATAGTATAAAGGGCAACAGGCATTTTCAGATTAAGTCAAAAACTGGGAAACGAGGAAATACAAGATTTTCTTCCGACAGCAACGATATATAATGTTATATCCCATATATATATCATAATAATACAGTGATGTAAATGGAAAGTGAGTTTCTAGGCCAGAATTTCTGCCACATTTGAAAGAAATGATAACAACAAATAACAACATTTCCAAGCACAGAATCTGTGTTTTCCATTTTTCCATCAAGATTACAGTCAGAACTGGCTCATAATAAAATACTGTGATATTTCATCAGTATTTTGTCACACTTAGTCTCTGTAATCACATTCCCACAGTCTAAGTGTGACCACACAATATTGATTTCCAATATGCCACCTCCAGCTCAGCAACCTCCATTAATACATCAATATCCATGTGGCACCCTCTTGATTTCTTTCAGCGCTGGGATAAAGCCGACATCAACATCAGACACTCAAAATGATAGAAAAGGTTTAAAGAGGTCTGTTAGCTTTTTGAATCCAATATACAGTGACACAAAAGGACAGCTTATGCATTTGATACTGAATGACCACAGTCTGCTAGCACTGTCAGTGTAATGCATTTACTACAGTTACTCAAACCAATAATATACACAACAGGACAGTTTTTAAACACAAAAGCTTTTAAACACCTCAGTGTCACTGCTGGACTGAGAATAGTCCACCAACCAAACACACACAGCCAACTGCATCATGTGACCACTGATGAAGGACTGGAGGATGACCAACACAAACTGTGCAGCAGCAGCTGAACTATCGTCTCTGACTTCACATCTACAAGGTGGACTGACAAGGTAGGGGTGTCTAATAGAGTGGACAGTGAGTGGACACAGTGTTTAAATACTCCAGCAGCACTGCTGTGTCTGATCCACTCGTACCAGCACAACACACACTAACACACCACCACCACATCAGTGTTACTGCAGTGCTGAGAATGACCCACCACCCAAATAATACCTGCCCTGTGGGGGTCCTGACCACTGAAGAACAGGGTTACAAAGTATGAAGAGAAACAGATGGACTACAGTCTGTAACTGTAGAACTACAAAGTGTTCCTATATGGTCAGTGGAGATGATAAAATGGACAATGAGTGTAGAAACAAGGAGGTGTTCCTAATAAAGTACTTGGTGAGTGTAGCTGCAAACATACAGATGTTACATTTTCGTGTATAAAGTTACAGGGAAAGACTTTATAAGAAGAGCCAATCAAAAAACAGTTTACAATAGTGTTACTACTTGTACATGCTTTGTAGTATGTCCTTATTTTGAATGATGATATGTTATATACCAGTTAGGCCTGGGTGATGTAATCGGATATTGTCAATGATGGACAAGTAACCCAACAGCCTTGTCTAAAAGGGCACCAAACTTTTCAATAGCGTCAAACTGCAATGAAAGGCGTTTCCGTAAAACAAAAACGCCTATATCAGGAACGCCTGCTTATCATTCATTGGCCGATATGTCTGCAAAATGGCTTCTCTCATTGGTGGATACGACTCAAATAAAAATACATAAGTATTTGTAAAGACGTTACAAATACGAAATTAATATTGTTTCTACATATTTACGTGATGTTGGCATTTAAAAAACAAATATGCGCGAATGTATAGCTTCTGGTGATTTGTGATACGATGATAAAAATGATCGATCCACAAGGACACAGGAGTGAGTAGTATTCCGGCGCGCTCGGCATCTTCTCCATCACCAGTACAGCAACCGAGACCCCAACACCTTATGGCAGCCCCCCTACAGTTAGCACTTTATCCTCGAAATATCGCAAGTTTATTCTCATAACTTTGCGTCTTTATTTTTGAAATATTACGACTTTATTCTCAAAGTGTACTATTTTAATTTTTATTAACAGTGGCCCTAAACTGTCGTCATAGTTCTGTTTACTCAGCAACGTTACTGTGGCTTTTATTACTCCAAAGCCCACCTGCCCCTGACGTCACGCGAGGGGCGTTCCTGAGGGGCGTGTCTGCATCACATCAAATGGTGCTGCAATTAGACCCTCCTCAAACTTTTACATAAGACCGTAGAGACATTTTCACATATAGCAATATTCTGACAGACACAATGCACTATTAGTGTCTTTTTTAAAAACTCTCATCAAAAACTCCAGCTGCAATGATTTTTATTAAACTTTTCACTGCACTGTATCCAATAAAACAGGTTTAATTATGCTCTTTTTAATGAAACATGCAGGTGGTCATGGTTGGTATGGACGACATCCACAATATGCTCAGAGAAGCATATTATCACAATATCAAAATTTATCACGATAGAGTATTGTGTATGTATGGAAGTGCAATGTTTGCATTGCTGACTGTCGAGCGTCAGAACACACAGGCCAATAACCTACTAATCTGTGCTGTCTGACCTGTAGCCTCATAAGCTCTAACAACTCAATAGTCTTTAACTGCCTTACTATAAATACACTGGATCCAATCCTGCAATAGCCTGGCAGAAAGCAAACAGCCAGCGTATAGGCAGACCTGTACCGGTACCTCACACCAGTGTCTACTTACTGGTAGTGTGGTCTACAGCAATTCATCCTACTTGACTGTAATTGTGCAGGTCCTCTTTTTTCCTCCTAGATCAGGGGTCGGCAACCCAAACGCTAAGTAGAGCCATTCTGTCCTTTCAACAAAAGTCAAACTACCTTGGGAGCCACAACATTTATGTCCATTTTACCATCTTGGCTGTAAATATGTCTCAGCATGTGCTGATTTACTAGTAGAGGATAAAAAATAACGCATTTACTTTGCTCTGCTTTAAGCTTTAGCTCAGCTATAGCTGCTTTTCTCACATCTCCAGCAGGAAACTTTTCCGCAAAATTAAAATAGCTTCTTGTAAAAAGTCTTTCAACGTTCAACTTTTTTTCTGAGGCTGAAGTCGCTTCTCATTCACCAGCTTTTTGTTCAAGTTTTCCCATTCCACATTAATTTGTGCCTGAGGCGCCAGAATGTAACTGCTTCTCTATTTAAGGTGGAACAGGACAATTCAAATGAGAAACTGACTTCAGCTTTGCGACTTTTTAGTGTTTGACAGTTTCTCGATGCAGATTAAACGTGTCAGGAAACCAGCTCAGTGCTCATAAATGCAAATAAGTCGTCTCTAAATTATGGATGTTCGTCTTAAATCTTTCTCGTTGCCGTTTCGTTAGCTACTAGCTAGGCGAGATTGTTGTCTGTGTTGCTATGGTGACCAGCAGTCTGCACGCCAACCTTCAGGGTTAAAGGGTGAATTAGCAGTTCTACATTAACTCCAGCGTTTAAAACCATTTATTGTTAAACTGTGTTGAACGATCAGCAGAGCTTTATTTTACTGTAAAGGAGGATTATTTTATTTTTACCTAAAAATCTAATTTTGCTGTGGAGCCGCAACAGGACAGTAAAAGAGCCGCATTGCCCATCCCTGGGCTCGGTGTATGGATCAGATAGAATTTATATTCACTACTGTAGTCATTATCAAAGATTAATCATTACAACGCTCTAGTGGCTCTGAAACTTATGTCTAACTAAACATTTTGCCGAGCTTATTTCATTACGTTCATCCCAACTACACCTTGATCTAAAGGTGAACTTGATCCAAGTTGAACCTTGCGATTGCCCTGGATGACCATTAACCCTGCAGTCAGTCCAGCTTTATGATGGATGAAAAGCACAGTACAGAAAATTACTGTAAACTGTTTTTTTTTTTGGATCAGCTCTTCTCATATTGACTTTCCCTGTGACTCTATTTACTGAAATGTCACATCTGCAGTGTTTCCCACACATAAGCTATACTTAGGCACTGCCTCAAAGTATACTAATATATAATTTGTCTCACTGTAACGATTTTCAAAACATTTTACATTGTTACGACAAACAACAGCACACTGTGTAACATGAGACATAATATCCTCTGCTTTTGTTTCCACATTTCTTTGATTCAATGCTAATATACATCTTATTCATTTTTTACTCCAACCATACATGCCTTATTTAATTAAGTAAAAATAAAAAGTTAATTATTCATGATATATTGTTTATTATATCTAAAGTCTTATGCAAAAGTTTGGGAGTCAAATTACATGTTGATTTTGTAAGTGGAAATAAGTACACATCCAATACAGAGAACACATTTCTGCACATTTTCATGTGCAAATATATAATTTAATAAATATATTTACTGAATTTAACATTTTGGAAACATTATGTATGTTACGTTAATTTCTTTCCAATATGTTGAACTTGGCAAATAAATAGAGATTGTGCACAATATATTGCTGGAAAATACCCTATAAAGGATGTGTTAACTTATCTTGACTTGGAAAATCAACAAAACAGAGTACGTATTCAAATCTACATGTATATAAAAATACATCTATATATATATATATATATATATATATATATATATATATATATATATATAGATAGATAGATAGATAGATAATATTGTAAATCGTGGCAAAATGCTATATTGTTAAATTAAATTCCATTTTATTACATTTTTATTTCAACATGGCTATTTATCGCTGTTGTCGGAAGAAAACCTTGTATCTCCATTTTTGACATAATTCGAAAATACCCATTACCCTCTACATTGTAAGTTAATGTCATTATGAATGGACTAAAAGAAATGACCAAATATGATTTGGAAAAAAGTCTGGTTCCATTGACTTACAGTAAAAGTAAAGTAGGTGTTTTCCTTCTCCTGTAAAATTCCCATTTTGGAGATACGAGGTTTTCCTCCGACTACAGCGTTATATTTATATTTACATATACTGACCCCTTTTTAAAGCATCCCTTTAATATTCAAACTAAAGAATGTAAGCATAATTCTTAATTCATGTACACGCCCCTCTTACTCCTAACTCATTATTCATCTGCACACCCCCTTATTTTGTTTCTTGAGCTCTGTAATTTGATGACAGTAGGCTAAAGTTAACTCCCACCCCCAAGCTAACCTGGCAATTAGAGGCACATATCATAATGCCTGAGGAGACAAAAACTTATCCAAGAGTTTTTAAGCTTTTGCATATGAATGTATATCTGTACATTACATATGTATCTATCACAATACAACCCTATACAGTCATTCACTGCCGAGGAAACAGGATGGGAGGCATGGCTTTGCATAATGACTTGTGACTGCGCATTCCTACAGACTACCCAGATAGTGTGACAAAGGTGATGTGAAAGCTGTCGCTTCCTGTCCTCTAATCACATACCTGAGTCACAGAGAGGGAGGGAGGGAGAACACAGAGAGGAAGCTTGATTGACAGGGCTTACAGAGATCTTAGAAAGTGGACTCTCTGTATACTCAACCCAGGACCTTTAGCCAGAGACCAGGTCCCTACAAACTGAAAGGTGGGGTGTGCATTTCAGGAATGGAACCCAAAATCCCAACCCCATAAAAAAAACTCACAGGTGGACTTTCTCACAATATGGCATCTTAAAGATCTCCTCGAAGAATCCTGTCTCGCTGCCGTCAGCGTTTCCTGCAGGAGGACGTTTAGGTTTGGATGCAGTGAGGAGCGGGAAACTAACAGGGAACCCCTTGTGTTCACTGGAGAGGAGGGTCATTTTTCATCATTTGGGTACACCGCTGAAACGTCAAAATGATGCCGCTGCAGGCAAGTACTGATACTTATCAACACTGTAAACTCAGTTATCAGTTTTTACGATATCAATATTATGTTGTTTGAATGCAACACGGGCACATCCTAGAAGAAAGTGATCTTGTTTGAAAGCAATGGAATAACTTCTAGAGCTCTTCTAGTACAGGATGGCACTTACAGTGTAGAAAACACATGGAATAGGATGTTACCTTAAAACTGGGGATGCTGTTGGACACATCATTGCATGTGAGGTCCTCCTCTTCACCCTGGAAAGAAAGAAACTCAAATTCAACACTTTTTTTCCACACTGTGAGGCGCAGACTCTCTCCACATTCAACGTGGCACTATTCACAGCTATTTACAAGGCTTGACTTCAAATAATTAATGCAAGAACATGTATGGTTATTTTAAAGCAGTACCGCTGAGAGCGTAATGGACACTGAAATGTACTGTACACGTATCGTTTTCCAGTAATGAAAGCACACTCTGTGTCTTCTAACGTTAAAAATAGCCTATGTTGGCTGCATCTCCTCTCTAGCATAACATTATCCTCACAATGAGTGGAATGGTGCATGAAACTACAGCTTTTACAGGAAAACTCCACTGACTTTTTCAAAGTTTCTGTATAATTAAATGGGTAATACAGCAACAAAATCATCCAGAGTGGTTTGGTGTGAAACGCTCCGTTGTAGAGAAACTTGCTGACCCAGAAATGTTCACAGCGGTGGTGAGAGGAACCAGACGTCCACCTCTAAAAGCTCCCTCACAGAAAGTTACTACATGAAATGGTTACGAATTCACTGCCTGATGTCTAAGATATTGTTTTATGACAGTTCTAAAGTGAAGTTTTGTCTTCAAATATTTTAATTTAATTTATATTTTGTAATTTAATCAATTTATTTTAATCCATTCTTGGTGGAGGATCCATGCAGGGCATTGTAATGCAAATTACCCAAAAAAAAACGTATTTTTTCCAAATTTTCCACTATTCTAACATTATCAAGATCACATATAAAAACTCAGAATACACATTTAGGTTCACTGATTATTCTGGATAGCCAATAAAATGGCTATATACTTGTATTGTAGACACCAGGACGCCTGGTTCCTATCACCACCACTGTAAAGAAATATGAGTCTACAGTGAACCGTCACACACCAAACCTCTCTGAATGACCCCGTTTACATCTCAGGGGCTGAGTTATTCAGAAATTTTGGAAAAATGGTGTAATTTCTCTTTGATGGACGTTGAAATCTGTCCACGTAACGTACTGAACTGAACTGCACTCAAGCAGTGTGTTCTAACAGCGTTAAAAATAGCCTAACTAGGTTGGTTCTCCTCACTAGCATAACGTTAACATTACAGTGAGTGGAATAACGTGAAAAATATAGCTTCCTAACCTATTTAACGGTCTTTTCTATCTATATGATGCCTCTAGATGAACACCACGTGGGTACATCACCTCGCAAGACATCCGAAGGTCTTTTGTGAGGTAAAAAAAAATCGAAATGTGTGGAAAACAAGCGGCTAAACGCGGCGCAGGCTAACGTAACGTAACCGAAATACAGAGCCGAAAGATTCAGACACCGCACATTATTTTACACACAAAAACGGTCAGAGAGAAAAGAAGGGTTCCCGGCCTCACTGAGGACAGTGTTGGGACACAAACACGCCGGGAAAGCTTTCACTAATCCGCCTAATCTCGAAGGTAAAAGCGCCGGCGTTCTGTGAGGCAAAGCCGCCGACCGTTATGTTTGCTACGAGCGGTATTTATATGAAGAGAGCGGCGCGAGCTTTTTTACCTCGAGACGTGGCGCGCGCGCGGCTGCTGCGGAGCGCGCTGGAGCTGCTGCTGCTGCTGCTGCTGCACTCGCCATTGCTGAAACAGAGAGAGAGAGAGGGAGAGAGAGAGAGACAGAGGGAGAGAGCGCTGTAGCTAAAGCGCCTTTTACTGTTTACAGATTAAACATTATCAACCTCAGCGCTGCATTCTTAGGAGTTTTGTGGCAGGAATGCTTCCTAAACGGATAACAGAGCTGTGAAGTAACGAAAAGGGGCGTGTAGGCTAGAAGTTCGCTTCTTATTCGCCAGCGTTTCGCTCGAACTCTCCCGTTCCACCTTAAACGGTGCAGCAGTTACATTCCTGCGGCCGAGGCCCCCGAATGCCGCTGCTGCGGCATTTAAGGTGGAACGGGAACACTCGAACAAGAACTTCGTCCTCGTCGCGTAACCCTTGTTTAGTGATAAATTAAATATTCATAATTATTCATATCAACGTTTCTTCCATCCACACCCCCCCAACGTGTCTACTACATGCATTCCATCTGTGTTTAATTTTAGTCACGTGTTCTTATGCAATCCTTCAATACATTTTACCACACAAACAGAGGCCGCAGTCTTATTCTGTTCCTTGAGATCTGTAATTCGACGACAGTGGGCTAAAATTAACCCCCACCCCCACAGCTGAACTGGACATGTAATTAGAGAAGCTCATATTCAAGAGCTTGGAGGGCGTGGACATGAATTATATGTATTTGCATAATGAGGGGACGCTAAAAAGGACCCAATCAGAAGTTTACATATATATATATATATATATATATATATATATATACGTATGTATATATAAACTTCTGATATATATGGAATAAACATTGATATATATTAGATAAATTTTCACATTAAATGAACTTTGGCATGTTCATTGTATATATATCTTTGTTTACTGTATACATATCAAAGTATATATACATATATATGTGCATATGTACATGCTTAAATCTCTCTGTCTCTCTCTTTCTGTGTGTGTTTGTATATGTAAAGCAACAAGACCGCCAACAACACATTACTGATGATGATAATATTGTAAATCGTGATAAATTTACAAAGAAACGTTAAATTTTTATATCAGTATGCCTTCTTATATTTATATTCACATATATTGAGCCTTTTTAAAGCATCCCTTTAATATTCAAACTAAAGAATGTAAGCATAATTCTTAATTCATGTGCACGTCCCTCTTACTCCTAACTCATTATTATGTGCACGCCCACTTATTTTGTTTCTTGAGCTCTGTAATTTGATGAAAGTAGGCTAAAGTTCACCCCCACCCCCAAAACTAAAATGACCATGCAATTAGAGGCATATGTCTTAACATCCGAGTAGGACTGGGCATGAATAGAGCTCAATAATTGATGAATTATGCTCACTTTCTTTAATTTGAACATTGAGAGGATGCTAAAAAGGACAAAATATAGATGTGTTGATGCAAAAATACAACAAATTTAAATTAAATGTAACAATATAACATTATTATCACCATTTACAATATTATCATGATAATCATTAAAAAACACTACATGTAAGATAACACATGTATACACCGATCAGGCGTAACATTATGACCACCTCCTTGTTTCTGTGCTCATTGTCCATTTTATCAGCTCCACTTACTATATAGGTGCACTTTGTAGTTCTACAGTTACAGACTGTAGTCCATCTGTTTCTCTGCATACTTTGTTAGCCCCCTGTTCTTCAGTGGTCAGGACCCCCATGGACCCTCACAGAGCAGATACTGTTTGGGTGGTGGGTCATTCTCAGCACTGCAGTAACACTGACGTAGTGGTGGTGTGTTAGTGTGTGTTGTGCTGGTCTGAGTGGATCAGACGCAGCAGTGCTGCTGGAGTTTTTAAACACTGTCTCCACTCACTGTCCACTCTATTAGACACTCCTACCTTGTCAGTCCACCTTGTAGATGTGAAGACAGAGATGATAGCTCATCTGCTGATGCACAGTTTGTGTTGGTCATCCTCTAGTCCTTCATCAGTGGTCACAGGACGCTGCCCACAGGACGCTGTTGGCTGGATATTTTTGGTTGGTGGACTATTCTCAGTCCAGTAGTGACACTGAGGTGTTTAAAAACTCCAGCAGCTGAGAATGATCCACCACCCAAATAGTACCTGCTCTGTGAGAGTCCATGGGGGTCCTGACCACTAAAGAACAGGGTAAAAGGGGGCTAACAAAGTATGCAGAGAAACAGATGGACTACAGTCTGTAACTGTAGAACTACAAAGTGCACCTATATAGTAAGTGGAGCTGATAAAATGGACAATGAGCATAGAAACAAGGAGGTGGTCATAATGTCATGCCTGATCTGTGTAGTTGTGAGTGTCATTTTTTACTGAATTTAATAAGCAATGACGTGTTGGTGGTTATACATTTTGGGGATTCCTGTCGTAAAATGGCACAGCAGTCTTCATTCATTTCTGGAGTCCTTTTTTAAATTAATTAATCAATTTAGTTTTATTTATTATAATTTATATTTTTACAATCTAAATCCTGTAGATAGCACATAGAGTTTGACAGTGTAACACCCTATCCTTAATCGAGAGCTGTGAAGGTGCCAGTATTACACTAAAACAGCTGCACAAACATCATCTGAAGACAGGATCACAGTGTAATAGTGTACTGGGAGCTTGTGAAACCAGAGCTACTCTGGAGATCCAAATAAACCTCTGGTGAAACTGCAACTTGTTTAAATAAAATGCAGTGACTGTTTTTCAAGTGTCCATGTGTGCACTGAGTATTGTGTAATGCATGATTGATTACTGAATAACTGTGCTTGTCTAGCGCAGTCGTGGCTAAAAAAACAAGCCAAAGGATTAATGCCAGTAACATTTAAGAGTTATTGCATATCACTGCTGTCAGAACAAAACCTTGTATTTCTCTAAAATAGTAACTTTACAGGGGAAGGAAAAAACATACTTTACTTTCAATGTAAGTCAATGGAACCAGACATTTTTCCAAGTCATTTTGGGACGTTTCTTTTGGTCCATTCATTATGAAATTTACACACAATGTAAAGAGCAACAGGCATTTTCAAATGAAAAAAGACAAAAATGGAGTTCAGTGGCAATAATATACTCTTGGAATTGAGTTATTCACTTATTCCTATTCTGTGCCAGCTTATAAACATAATGTAAGGTGTTTTTTTTTAAGTTGTATGCATTTTTGGACTCTTTATCCAGTAAACAAAAGGTCAATCTCCAAAATCAAACTCCGACTTAGTTCTATATGGTTCTATCTGCGAGCCAATCAGCACTTTGAATACACACAGGAGGACCAATCAGATTCTGCTTCTTTGTCATGTCGCCGCTCTGCTCAGTGATGGTGGGAAAAGTTTACAAAACTTTATGAAACGTGAAAACATGTTGCTGATATTCTGCCTGTCTTCTTACATCTCTTTAATTTTATAAACGTTAAGCCTTAAATGTTTTTAAATGGTAAACATTTGGACTAATGGGGTCTTAATTACAGCATAAACATCAATTTTATTCATTCATCCATCTTTTCTTTTTCTTCTTTCTCCCAAAATAAGAAATTTTGTCTCATTAGGGTCTCATTTCTGATATAAAACAAAACGTCATACTGCAATAATACTGACCTGCTACACTGACCTGCTGGGACAGTTTATTAGCTGGTTGCTGTCTTACTAAAGGACACTTAAACTAATAGTTAGACTACTAATAATAAAGATTCCTACCTAAAACTGAACTCTGCACTGGACAAAATATTTAGCACTGACCTTTATACTTAATCTGCAATGCTTTTAGAATAAGAAAAAGATGATTTGACCTAAAATAAAAAATAAATATCATTACAACTAAATAAATAATACAAATAAATGTCATAAAAATGTCATAGAAAGCATTTAATTTAACTTTCTGATAATATGGACACTCTGTTGTAACGCTAATTTTATGTTTTAAAACAAATTACAAGTATAAACTGTTTGTGTTCCTTGAAAATTATCGCTTGTTCTCATGTTTTGCCAGCTAGAACCTTATAACTCTAAGCAAAAGTGAGTTCTTAGGATTAGAAGGTTCTATCTGCATTGGACCTGTTCCAAAAAAAAGAATTTATGATTCTGTTAAAATTTTGATATTGTACGTTTAGAACACATTTAGGGTGTCTGTCATTTTATGAATGAAAGAAACTCGTTCACATAACAGTTTTGCTATTTGGAATCCAAAATCTTTGAAGCTCAATATCTCAAAACTGCTCAGAACACAGATAGAACCTTATAATTCCAAGGGGACGATATGTATAGTTAGTCAAACTATAAATAGACAACGTTTTACTTAAAATAGGATCCTATAGACAGCATGCAGGGCCATTTCTCAACATCTTACTCAGAGGCCCCCCTCTCACCATTCACCAAACAATCATATTCTTTTTTGTGCAAATATAGATATTTTTAACAGGAAAAAATAAGAGCATTGTATACAATTTAATTTACAGAAATATCTTAATTATTCATTTTAGCTGGCTAACTGACTGCAATAGCCAAGTTACTGTGGGCTAACAGTAGAGATGTGCTTTATCCAGGTATAAAGTAGCAGTAGGCAGTGCGAGCGACTCTCTTTATGAGTAATAGAGAAGTCAGAGTAATCATACTGACTATTCTACACTGTTAGAAATAAAGGTTCTGTTCAGGTACATTTTTCGTTCATCAAGGTACAAACAGTGTAAATGTTCCCTCAAAGGTTCAACAGTGGTTTTAAGGTCTGATTGTGAACCTTAAGTAAGTTTTTCCAGGTGAAAAGTTCGTATTTGTACCTTTTCATAACCGAATGTTTTAAAACAGAACAGTAAAATAAAAGCCTGGAGACGAGACGGGGTGTGTGGAGTCAGTACAGCTTAGAACATATCATTTCAGTGGATTATGGTTCAGTTATGTTCCCTGACTAAAGGTACTGAGATGGACCCTTGAGGGTCCCACCCCAGTGACAAGAGGGGTACTGACCCAGTGACAGTCTCATACCCTTATTTCGAGAGTGAAAGGCAGAGGAATGGAGCTTGACACATCAGCTTCAGCTGAATCAGGCTCATACCTGTTCCCACTGCCCTATCCTTCATATCTCAAACTGATACGTTAAGAACACCTATAAAAGGGGTTCTAAGGTCATGGTTAGGGTCCTGGGGTCGCCAAATGTCATACACAGGACAATGATTTCACAATAGAAATGCACTTGCACTCAGCCACTCTGGTCTCAGCAACTTAATCAGCTAACTTTGTAATGCAAGCTATTTTTTTGACAAATCACAGTGGCCTTTTCCCTCCAGTCAACAGTGATGCCACAGCACAGCTCTTTGCACTTTGCTAACACTGTCAGTGTGATCCATTTAGAGTTCCTTAACCCTTGTGTGGTGTTGATGTGTTTGTTACTCAGTGGTCTGCTGGACCCACCACATTATTGATTTTAAATCAATACAGCCATAACGATTTATGTAAAAATACCAGATGTTTAAAATATCACAAGTGTCCAGCGTAGGGTTCTCCTTTAGCAGCTGTAGCCAGTCAGCAGCCTGTCCATGTTGTCCACCCTCACACACACACACACACACACACACACACACACATATATACAAATACATATACACACACACACACACACACAGACACACACACACTAACAGCAGGCCAAGTAGGAGGAGAACAGAGTGAAGGACACAGCACCTCCACACTTTTACTCCCCGCGGGTTCACCCAACACCACATGTGTAATATAAATGTGTGGGGGGTGAACAGAGTGAAGACACTGAAAATGGGTCATTTTATATGTTCTTCACAGAAAATGAGCAAAGGACAAGAATCTGAGGTTGAAATAATAACAATAATGAATCACATCATTTTTTTGTTTTGGTAAACGTTGAAAATGGGTCCCATAGACCACACACCACACAAGGGTTAAACCAATAAGGTCCTTTCTGCGGAGTTTGTATGTTCTCCCTGTGTCTGTGTGGTTTTCCTTTGTATGTTCTCCCTGTGTCTGTGTGGGTTTCTGTGTGGGAGTCCAAAGACATGCAGTCAGGGCAGTTAGCCACTAAATTGCTTCCAGGTGTGCGTGTGTGTGTGTGTGTGTGTGTGTGTGTGTGTGTGAGACTGTGTATGTCTGTGTGTCTGCCCTGTGTGAACTGGCGACCCATCCAGGGTGTTTCCTGCCTTCCGTCCAATGACTGTTGGGATACGCTCCAGCACACCCCATGACCCAGGAAGATGAGAGACTTAGAAGATGAATGAATGAGTGAATGAATAAACCAATATTATGTTCAATAGGACAAATGCAGAGGACAATAAATGCTCTTTGGGGCAACATAGAGCGAAATGGAAGACATACTGTTGTCGGAACAAAACTTTGTATCTCCATTTTGATGTTTTCCAGTTTTTGACATAATTTGAAAATGCCTGTTGCTCCTTATATTGTGTGTAAATTTCATAATGAATGGACTAAAAGAAATGATGCAAAATGACTTGGAAAAATGTCTGGTTCCATTGACTTACATTAAAAGTAAAGCAGGTTTTTTCCTTCTCCTGTAAAGTTGCCATTTTTGAGATACAAGGTCTTCTTCCAACAGCAGTGATATATAAAATGTGGCGTAACTTTCGCACAGGCCTCATTTTATGTTTTATTTTTTCCCCAATGTGTTAAATTCAGCAAATCAACAAGAATTGTACATTAAAATGTGCTGAAGTGTTTTCTCTGTAGAGGATATGTTCACTTATTTTCACTTATTAACAAAAAAGGAAAGAAATTTTACCAGGGGATCCCAAACTGGTGCATTCAACTAGATATAAACTTAGTAATAAAGTTGCTTTGTCTGCTTTAAGTGTGGTTTGAGTGTGATTTAAGTGTTTTAGTGTATTACATAAAGCCCAGTTCCCACACAGCAAATCAAATGTCAGATTTCTGGAATATTGTAATGGACAAGATGGGTGTTGTATCAAAATTGCATTGATTTCCAGGCAAAATCTACTCTTGAAATCTATATTTATGGTGATCCCTCACAGCTCCAATGAGTAACTTGCTGTAATACAGTGATTGAATGGCTCTTAAGGTTGCACTGAGGATTCTCAGAAGGGGAAATGGTGCAGAAACAAATGCATGAAATGGAGGGTAGAAGTCATTGAGGACGTGCTAAAAGACTCCACTGTTTGCATGAATGCCAGCCTTGGTAAGCTTTTACAATGTTGTTAATAATTTGAGGTTCAAATAAAATGAGTCACAGTTTTAACTGGATAGAATCTGATTCTTTTCCGTTGAAATGTACGAATGACTTTTAAAGGGCCCGCATCATGCAAAACTGAAACTCCTTCACTTTTTAAAAAAAATAAAACTTTAAGCATTGCTAAAGTTTCCAAACACACCAATCAGTCAGTGCAGCCCACGCACAGAAAATAAGCTTCAAAAACAGCCGGTTTTGAATTCATTGTTTCTGTGATGTTGCAAAAAACAACACATTTGCATATATTAGCATATTTAGCCTACAGCAGTTTAGCTCTGAAGTTATAAGAGTGTTTCAGCCTGCTTTGTAAATGAGATGCAATACAAGGCACTCAATCAGAATGGAGCTCATTTACATGTATCAGTCTTAAAGATGCAGTACATAAAACAGCCTGCTTAATTCTACGGACTAAATTATAAAACTTTTAAATACTAATAACATTATAAGTGGATCTCGGAGGGGAAATACAATGCAAGACAGTTTCCCAGACACTTCAGTGAGCAAATAAAGTGCCCCAGCAACATAAGGCCCTAGAAACACAGGGCCCTGGGAAGAAAGAGATGACCCTGCAAAATCTACAGTGAATAATATTTACAACAAATAATAACATTACATCTTCATTCTTTTCAAAGATTCGCAGTGAGCTTTGGCACTTTAGGACATTCAGATTGGACAACATAATCAGTCAATTAACTCATTGTTTATTTTAGATAGATAGATAGATAGATAGATAGATAGATAGATAGATAGATAGATAGATAGATCTTTATTGTCTTTGTTTAAAACCAATGAAAAAACATTTAGCAGCTCTAGAATTAACAGCAGGGACATAAATAAAAAAGGAAAAGAAAGAGAAAAAAGGACAAAGACATAAAGATAAACATAATGAGGTGGTGTTTACAGACATACTAGCGCAAAATGAAATGATATACAGTGCAAAAAATTTCAGTCTTAGGCCCAATCCCATTTCTTCTTTTTACCCCTACCCCTTGGAGTGTCACCCTAACCTCTTGGAACTGAGTTACAAGGGGTAGTGGTTGATATCTTGACCTACAAAATAGGACCCTCAAATTTAAAAAAACAAATAAAACATCACTTCATTAACAGCTACTAGCGCTGCTCTGCAGGCGACCCTGCCAGTCTGCAGTGACAGCAGAGGAGGGTAAAGTTCAGCTCCTCACTGCTGGGCTTTAGTTACATTTAGGGCATCATATGCCTTCAAAGAGGGGGGCAATTATTTATTATCACCCACCACTAATTCTTCAGTGATATGAAGCTGAAGTCAGATATTTTCCAGATTCTTGTTCGAATTTTCCACCTTAAATGGTGCAGCAGTTACATTCTGGCACTTCAGGCGTCGGAACTGCTGGACTATTTAAGGTGGAATGGGAAAGTTAGCTAGCTAGATACCAAGACATTAGCATGCTATTAGCGATTTTTTATGCTTGTTATAAAGAAAACGACCATAATACACTGAAACGACATTAAACTAAGATAATTCAGTGGTTATTGTAATTTTTTAACAGAGAAAATTCCCACATTTGTGTGATTCTTTGGTCTCTTGTTCAGCCATCTTGCCGGTTTTTCTTTTTTTCTCATATCTCTCTGTTTGGTGTCTCTGAAAAACCTCTGTTTGGAGGGTCACATAACCCTAACACTTTACCCTACCCCTCTATCTCAACAGAAATCAGGACACCCTACCCCTAGACGCGAACATGCAAACAGAGAGCTAAGGGCTAAGTGGTAGGGGCGAGGGGTGAAATGAGACTGGGCCTTAGTGTTAGTCTTAGGGAAGGAAGGGAGGAGGGATGTATGCGTCTGACTGACTGTGGGAAGAAGCTGGTTCTTATCTGTTAGTTTTTGCACCGATTGATCTGAATCTCTTGCATTTTTAGAATTGAATAATAGTATTTGTCCAGTTCAAACCCTTTTATATCCATCATCACAGAGCTCTTGATGGGTGCAATGACATTAATAACCACACGGGGGCAGTGTGCTCGTTTTTATAGCCATGTGAGCTTGCATGGCCTCCGGGCCTAGTCTTACCACTGAGTTCAGACGAGTTGGTCCTTTTAAACTAAGACAGCTGTGTTTGAGATATTAACATCTCCAACTTTCAACATCTGGCACTGTTAATGCTCACTGAAGGCAGTTTTAGAAGGTCATCAAGAAAAAAAAAGCCACAGCCAGTTCTTAAGGTGGTGCTTTGGTGTTTGTTTGGTGCAGTTTGGCTCACCTTCACTTTGCTGTTTAATGTCTGCTTTAAGCTCAGCTATCAGATAAGTGTGAAAGGAGGTCAGTCTGGCATTTTACTGAGGTCATCAAGTCCATTACGTAAAGGTAAGTGGAGATAAGTAGTTTAAAACAAATGGTCATCACAAAAGTTCAGGACGCCATATGCCATAAATGATATCTTAGCAAGTGATCATCTTAAATCTAGCCTAAGTATCTGATATTCCTTATTTGTTGTAGGAATATTACGGTTATACAACTTGGATCTAGATGTTTTTTAACCAGTTTTGAGTAATCTTATTAAGTAAAAATATATCTGTAGATAATTTTGCATGTTTCAAGTGTATTTCTTAAAATATGCTTAATTATCTGCCAATATTGTGAGTATTTTACTTAATAAAATTATATATGAAGATATATAGACTAGATTTAAGATAACTTCACTTGCCGAGATGTGATTATTTGCAATGTGTGGAGTTTACAAAGAGAGAATATGGGACACCGAGATTGTCGGCCCTGAATGATAAAGCCACACTTGGATTCACTTTAATTGCCATTTGTGTTTAGTAGTAAGAAACAGCTAATAATCTTAAAAAAGCTGGTTCTTCAAGGGTTCTTTAGTAAAGGGAATGGTTCTGTTTAAAACCATGAGGTCTATATGGAACCATTTGTATGCTTTAATGGTTCTTTGCATGGCGAAATGTTTCTTCAAACTGATGTTGAATCTGTTGTATATGGTTCTATAAAGCACCAGAAAGGGTTCTTCTATTATTACGATGTCAAGCTTGTAACAGTAGAAGAACCCTTATTGGTGCTTTATAGTACCATTCTCAAAAAGGTTCTGTACAGAACCATCTACAACATATTCTCCATTAACGTGAAGAATCATTTCACCATGCAAAGAACCATTTAAGCATGAAGCCCATTGACAGTTTGGGCCGATTCTGGCTTTCGTATGTGAGTGCTGGTTGACTGCCGGGTAAATGTTAGGCATGCGGGCCAGAATAGGGCCAGATCCTGGACAGCTTCATCTCATTTTGCCTTGTGTCTACATTTGTAAGACAGCTCTGCTGTGAATGTTGTGAACCAACAATGTAGTTGTGCCAGATTTGGGCCATTTCCTTTAGTTCTTCTCACTTTACACTGTGTGTGCCAGATCTGGGCTGAGAACCCAACCATATACTGGGCCAGACGAAGCCAAGGATGTGGCCCACAAGTGGGCCAGACATATTTTGCTTACTGGGAATGGTTCTATGTATGGCTCTAAATAAACCATTTGCTTTGCTAAAGAACCCTTGAAGAGCCATGTTTTTTGTAGAGTGTACAATTAGAGCATGTTTCTTAAAGTGTCCAGTAATACCTGAATTCACGTTGTTTCTTTATTTTGATGCGAAGTGCCCGTTTCAGTGCACATTTTAACATGCCCTCGTCCACCTGGCCATCTTAAGCGTCTTTCCATTACTTTATTAGCTCAAGTGAGGTTTATTAGATGAGCCCTTGAAAGGAATTGAGTGAACACAAGGCTCAATTGCAGCAGCAAAACTTGTCCAGAAATCATTGCGACCTGACACATTTCACTTGTCAAACCTGAAAATAATGGTGGGCAAAGATGTTTACAAGCCGCAGCAATAAAATACTCACTCTCAGCACTGCAGTAACACTGATGTGGTGGTGGTGTGTTAGTGTGTGTTGCGCTGGTCTGAGTGGATCAGACACAGCAGTGCTGCTGGAGGTTTTAAACACCTCAGTGTCACTGCTGGACTGAGAATAGTCCACCAACCAAAAATATCCAGCCAACAGCGTCCTGTGGGCAGCGTCATGTGACCACTGATGAAGGACTAGAGGATGACCAACACAAACTGTGCAGCAGCAGATGAGCTATCGTCTCTGACTTTACATCTACAAGGTGGACTGACAAGGTAGGAGTGTCTAATAGAGTGGACAGTGAGTGGACACAGTGTTTAAAAACTCCAGCAGCACTGCTGTGTCTGATCCACTCAGACCAGCGCAACACACACTAACACACCACCACCACATCAGTGTTACTGCAGTGCTGAGAATGATCCACCACCCAAATAGTACCTTAATTGCAAAGTTTGTATAAGTAGCCTATTAGCTTACAGATGCTAACCTAGCCTAGGGCAAGAGCCCAGTGTGACCACTTGTGCAACGTAGGTTATAAAATTAATTATTTCTGACATCTGAAAAGTTGGAACAGACCAAAAAAACAGTAGTGCCACATTTTAAAAATACTACATGTTAAACTGAGTACAGTGATTTGTATTCAACTACACTGCACTCGTTCAAGTTAAGCAGGGCTGAAAAAAACCCATAGCGACCATTAAGTGTTTCTGTTGGTTCCTGATAGTTTTGTAATGTATTTTGGGTTGATATCACAATGTAAATAATCCTAATGGTTTTACAGGTGACCAGTGGCTGATTCTAAACACATTTGATGGGGTTCTGAATGTGTTCTACAGGAAACTGGTGGTTTCTATTGGAAATCTTTAAGCCAAGAAAGCAAAACCATTAGGTTTTAATCCTTAAGGTTTCTAATGGTCCTTTTTCAGCAGGATTATGCTCTCTTTGTAATGAAATGTGGACTTGGTCAGTGTTCTTTAAGTACTGATAATGCTTCCATAATATGCACATAAAAGCATGTTCGATGACAGCAGGAGGATGGTAGGCCATGGTTGGCCCACTGATGACAAAGCTGGTGGTCCACTGGTGGTTTGCTCAGCGTTTCTGGGTGGCCCACCAGTGGTTAAGCAGAGTGTTAGACAAAATTCCACTTATTATTGCTTATTGTCCACTCACAGTCTAATTTATTTTTCCTTCATTCCTTTTTTTAGTTATACTTTGTAAATTAGTTTGTTTTCTAAAATAAAAGTCTTTGTGCATTTAAAATCTGTTTGAGGAGGTTAAAAACTAGTTAGAGCTTGTATGCAGGACAGTGAACTGGGTAGTCTGAGGGTGGACTAGTCAGTGGGGTGCCGACCTCATCAAGCCAGTGGACCAATACGCAGATCAGGTATAACATTCTGACCACCTCCTTGTTTCTACGCTCATTGTCCATTTTATCAGCTCCACTTACTATATAGGTGCACTTTGTAGTTCTACAGTTACAGACTGTAGTCCATCTGTTTCTCTGCAGACTTTGTTAGCCCCCTTTTACCCTGTTCTTCAGTGGTCAGGACCCCCATGGACCCTCACAGAACAGGTACTATTTGGGTGGTGGATCATTCTCAGCACCTATATAGTAAGTGGAGCTAATAAAGTGGACAATGAGCATAGAAACAAGAAGGTGGTCATAATGTTATGCCTGATCTGTGTATATGCTTACTATCTGGGTTGTGACACAGTGACATAATTTATCACAATAACAATAAATATTTTCACATTGCCCAGCCATTGGCTAATGTATGTTTAAAAAAAAAAAAAAAGGAATTGAAACCAGGCCCAAATTCAAGTTCTGTAAGTTTCGTATTTTGTCTTGGTTGTAATAAAACATGCCCTCTTCTTCTAAACAACCTCCTCTCTCAAAGAAGTAGCTAATCAAAGAAACGTTTGCATATAACTTACGATTAGCCTGACTTGTTTTTTTAGTCAAACGAGTGCTGTGGGTGAGCAGGTTTATGTATGTTAGTGCATTTTGCTATTTTCACATGCACCACTCTGTTTGTTCTGCTCCAGATCAGCACTTTCTGCCCCCACCCTCTCCAGCATGGACATCGGCGTGACCCCGAGACGGCACAACCCGGTGGACAGCATCTGCCGCAAGCTGCAGACCATCCAGCGGCGTGACAAAGAGGCTAACTCGCCCTTCCAGATCCCCAAGCTCCAGTCCAGCAGCTACGATAGCCCCCACACGGGCCTGCGGCACAACCTGGAGGCCATCCTGAAGAAACGTGGTGTCCGCCCCGATGGTGACTCTGACCACGAGGCATCAACAGTCATGCTGACCCCCACTGGTACCCCTGCAGCCCGCTCCTCTGCCACCCCAAGTGTGCCCATCACGCCCGTAAACGCCACTTACTCCATCACTAGCACTCTGGGCACGCTGGCTGAGAGGGGCAGTGTGGCTCCAGGCTACAGTCGACCCTGGCAACGGAGCTGCTCCACACCCGCTGTACAGACCGGGGATGGTTATTTCAACTTCACCCCGCGTTATCCCCCACCCTCACAGCCCCAGGGCACGAGGGAGAAGGCCAGCATGCCACCCACACATGGACTGCTCTCCTACAACCTGAACTTTTGCTCTGCAGACACGTCCAACATTGCTGACAGTGAGCTGGCCTATCCAGCACTGGTGGTCAAAAGACTCTCGTTGGGAGATGGTAAATGTCTGGGCATATAGTGAATGTGTTCTTTAGGACTAGACAACCCAAAAACAATACTGTAGCGAACAGAAAAGAACACTATTTTGCACCAGTTAGTGCAAACATTATTTAGTGCTTCCCCTGTGCACTACCAGTTAAACTCAGGCATGCTATGGTCAGAGGAAGCACTAAAATCTGGCAATCAGGCCCTTGCACAGACATTTTGGGGGGCAGGAGCTCAAGTGGGGAAACAGGATACTACACGCACTCCTATGACCACCTCACAACAACTGAATTCTGTATTACTGCGCCACAGCATGAAAAATCTTTTTACTGGCTCTCATGCTGCTTGTAGGAACCACTGGTTGTGCAGGTGAAGTAAGAACCCGTTTTTTGTTTAAACTGAGCGGCTGGCACCTTATTTTCTTAACAAGAACTAGGCTGGTCAGCTAGCTAACTAGCTACAAGTTAGCTAACAGCCTAAACAACTCCGTAATTAATATCTAGTTATACAACAGTTAGTTCCGGCCACGCACGCTGATTGGTTGAGAAGTGTTCTAACCTTCTAAACGTTTTTTCACAAACACTGTATCACTCCGCTGAGACGCCGTTGCTAATCAACGACTTAGACAGCTGTAGGAGCCATTTGACCGTTTTTACTTCTTACTTTGCCGCAAACAGAAAATGGATACTTTTTAAGATCATGTTTGACCGACAGCCGATTTGGTCAGACTCTGAAAATGAGACTAAATTCCCAAACTGTCATCACCACTGAGCAGCTTTTCAGTCGGCAGCTGTGACAGAAGAACAGCTAAACAACCTGGAATCAGCCAGAAATGAACCCAACACCATTCGCCAAACTAAACGGGCTGTAAGATGCTTTACAGACTGGCTGGAACAAAACAACATTAATACTGATCTGGCAAAAACTGACAAAACTGAGCTAAACTTGATATTGCGGCAGTTTTGTGGCTCAGTCTGATTTGGTCAGACTCTGAAGATCAGACTACACGTTTGGCGAATGGTATTGGGCTCATTTCTGGCTGATTCCAGGTTGTTTAGCTGTTCTTCTGTCACAGCTGCCGACTGAAAAGCTGCTCAGTGGTGATGACCGTTTGGGAATTTAGTGTAAGGAGCTGGAGAACGAACTGCCGGCTGTGCAGCGAGTGGGCGGAGCTCGTTACTCTGACGTAGCAACAAGCTGCTTGTTAAGGAACTATAATTTAGCGGAAGGAACTGCGAACATTAAAACATATTAAACGCCGCGTTCACGGCCCAGTTTATTAATTTATTACTTTGTTTATTTAACTGTTGTTATAAATGCAATAGAACACTCGAGGAGTGTGTTATTGTGAAATAACATCGCCTTCGGCCCGCGTCTGCAACCAAATAACAGGCGTGATGTTATTTCACGATAACACGCTCCCTCTCGTTCTGTTGCTTAATTATGAAAGTTTAGAAATTCTAGCCTCTACAGCCAAATAGTGCATCGTTTATCGAGTATGGATATTGCTGAATCCCAAATTACTATTTCTTTAGCTATATTATTCGCTGTTGGGGTGCAGGAACCGGTGTTTAAACTCCTACGTAGTGCACTATGTAGGGAGCCATTTGAGATTCAGACCCAGCGTGAGAAGAGGGGCGCTGCTGGATTGGTGCCAAATAAGACTCTCTGATAATTTGGTGACCAAAAAGTGCTTATAAAGTGAATGTTTTTGCATTAAACAGCGTTATCATATGTTCATTGTTATACGACAAACAGTTCACTGAAAAGTTCATGAAATGACTGCAATGTACAGCGATGGGTGACCAAACATTCTTCTCCTCTTTCAACGGTCCATGGTTGCTTGACAACGACACCATTCGCTAAAGGAACTACATTTCTTGGCCGAATACTTATGTCGATAATTTAAGTTATTATAAATTATAATTTTCTGAAAAAGTGTGTATTTTATCATAGAAGTGAGTTTTAGAACAGCCTTCCCATGATAATATCTCAGTAATGCATGGCCTCTCATGGCTTATTGCTTTGATATATTACAGTTACCCTTAGACAAAAATACTAACCTTATTATCTACTACAGCAGCCCATGTGCAAAGCCATGACAGTTTGTTTTATCATTACGTAGCATTTGGCTCTGTTTAAGAGCTCAACAGTCTCATATAATGTCGGCAATAATACCCCTTCCTGCCAACGTTGTTTGGTTGTTGCTCAAAGTAATGTGTATAGAATGTGACTCTTTAAAAAGAATATCGAGGTTATTGGTGGGATTTCCAGCACTGTGTTGATGAGTGACAGGTCTGAGTTACTGCGGGGAACCACAGACAATCCCAAACCAACCCATGAGCTCTATTTTCAGGGTAAGACTGATGCTTCTCTTGCTGAACACTGCTGGCAATCTAAAATAGTTATTATACCCACCTACCAGGAGGGCAGAGGTGCAGGAGCTCAAGCCTCCCCCTGGGGGTCTGTCTGTGCAGGTGCTTGCTGGTACTCCAGCATATGGCAATTATTGCATTACTTCTAACATTGTTCTCTTAAAGTGTCATGTCTGTATGGTTGCTTTGACTTTTGAGTAGCAAGTTTACAGCCTGAGCTTTAGAGCCATAATTCATACAATGTTCTCCTTTGTGGTCATTTAGGTGCTTTGTTCCCATCTGAATCCAAAAAAGAGAGTATGGCCGAGGTTAGCTTGATCTGTGAAGAAGACCTGCTGGACTCCATTTTTCAGGCTTGTGACACCCAATGCAGAGGTACATCATTTTAGAAGTTTATTTGGGATGGGGTTCTTGCTAAAAATGTATAATTATTTTTAAAAAATAAATAAATAAATCAATGGCAGAGTACATGCTGGGTGTTATAAGACAGAATGATACCTGAAGTAAACTTTATTTTTGTGAGTTACCACTATTTTTATTATTATTATTATTATTATTATTATTATTATTTAACACTGTTATTTTACTATTCTGTTTACATTTATGGCATTTGGCAGACACTCTTGTCCAGAGCGACTTACAATTTGTAGGTGAAGGTAGTGTTAGGAGTCTTGCCCAAGGACTCTTATTGGTATAGGGTAGGGTGCTTACCCAGGTGTTGAACCCCAGTCTACAGTATAGAAGGCACCCACTACACTATACCAACCACATGTTAAAAACTCAGACACGTGTAAGTTCATTGATTGTTTTGATTAGTAAATAAAATGGCTATATTTGCTTTGCAGGCAAGTTTCTCTAGAATGGAGTGTTTTACATCAGTCAATTCTAAAAGATTGATTTTTGTAAACATTTGGTAAAATTAGTGGAATTGCTGCTTTAATAAGGAGAGACAATACCCTGTTCTGTGACCTCATTAACTCATTAAGAGAGCATGAAATGTGGTTGACATGTATTTCATTTTAATAACTTAACATCCGCCTTAAAAAAAGCACCATGTTTTTATATATGGCTGAAGCAGATTTAACAATTTAACTGACAATAAATGATGATTAAGTACAGATACAACTTCTGAGGCCCCCTAATCCTCCCATGCACCCCCCAAGTGCTGATTATCTTTTATGATAATGATAACTATCGCTGTATGCTGTTAATTGGATGACCAGTATATTGATGTATATTGATATAAAACAAGTATATTGATGAGCATCTGAGTATATTCTGTCCCATGTGAACAATATCTAACTTCGATTTTGTCCCATTTTAACAAGTTCCAAATTTTATGAATTAACAATGACACACAGTGTCACTGATGCATCACTCATTTTCCCTGTGGTCATTTCCGTGACCTAAAACTCCAGGGGTGCTTCGCATCTAAAAATGAAAAACATGGGAGGTTAACATTCATTTATTTGATGCCTTATTCGAATAAGCAAACAAATGTTATGTGTTTGGATAGCTGTATATTAAAATACAACTACAACAACCCCCCAAGGACCCCATCCCCCCTAAAAACTCCCGTTGTCCCCATCCCCAGGGTTGTTTCAGACCTGTGGGGAAACACTGAAATGGGATCATGCTAATTGTTGACCACTAGCTTTTACTAAATGTTAGCCATGGATAGCCAAAGTATGAAACTGTCACTGGGGCAGTGCCCCTCTTGTCACTGGGGTGGGACCCTCAAGGGTCCATCTCAGTACCTTTAGTCAGGAAACGTAACTGAACCATAATCCACTGAAATGATATGTTCTAAGCTGTACTGACTCCACACACCCCGCCTCGTCTCCAGGCTTTTATTTTACTGTTCTGTTTTAAAACATTCGGTTATGAAAAGGTACAAATACGAACTTTTCACCTGGAAAAACTTATTTAAGGTTCACAATCAGACCTTAAAACCACTGTTGTACCTTTGAGGGAACATTTACACTGTTTGTACCTTGATGAACAGAAAATGTACCTGAACAGAACCTTTATTTCTATCATTTTATAGTGAATTCTGTGTGCACATGCTTTATGTAACAGACAGTGAAGGATTCGTGATGAGTGGGTGACTCGGAAAGAGGATGATGCTATTTGTAGCGGTTGTTTGCTTGACCTTCTGAGGGCTCCTGGTGGTGCTGCTCTGTGATGGCAGTAGCTATAGTAACCCGGGCCTGTCTTTCACAGGTAAAGTGTACGTGTCGCACATCGTGGACTACCTAAGGCACACGACCAGCCGCAGCTCGGAGGACAGCGGCCTGGAGGAACTCTGTAACATGCTGGATCCTGAACACAAGGACATCTCCATAGACCTGGACACTTACCATGCCATTATGAAGGAGTGGATCGAAGACTGTCGCAATCAGGGGTACCTATACACTGTGAGGTTTCTGAGGCTCTGGTTATGCCCTGGGTGGTGGGGTATCTCAGGGTGATGGGGACTTTGAATTACTGTTGTTTGTTTATATTGTTGGTTGTCTCAGGGGTGGATGTAATGATTCTGGGGCCCTGGGTGTGAGACAGGAGCGGGGGCCCCTGGGTGTGAGACAGGAGCGGGGGCCCATGAGTGCACGTTTCTAAATTAGTTGAGGCTCTGAGCTCCTGAGTGAAAAGGAAATCAACTTAAATTCAGCCATTGTGTCTAATGTTTCTAGTTTTAAGGTTGTGGAAGAATATTGTAACATTTTTCACGTAGGTAATTGTATTTAGAGAAGTTCTCACTGTATTCACAGATAATTTTGCTTGTTTTATCAAAAGAATCAACATAATCTATACTAACATTAATACTTGCATTACGTATGATCTGCTGAACCTGTGCACTCACGATCAGCAAAACGATGGCACCTTTTTTGAAAAGTGTGTGTGTGTGTGTGTGTGTGTGTGTGTGTGTGTGTGTGTGTATATGTATATGTATATATATCACACACACACACACAGATCAGGCAAAACATTATGACCACCTCCTTGTTTCTACGCTCATTGTCCATTTTATCAGCTCCACTTACTATATAGGTGCACTTTGTAGTTCTACAGTTACAGACTGTAGTCCATCTGTTTCTCTGCATACTTTGTTAGCCCCCTTTTACTCTGTTCTTCAGTGGTCAGGACCCCCATGGACCCTCACAGAGCAGGTACTATTTGGGTGGTGGATCATTCTCAGCACTGCAGTAACACTGACGTGGTGGTGGTGTGTTAGTGTGTGTTGCGCTGGTCTGAGTGGATCAGACACATCAGTGCTGCTGGAGTTTTTAAACACCTCAGTGTCACTGCTGGACTGAGAATAGTCCACAAACCAAAAATATCCAGCCAACAGCGTCCTGTGGGCAGCTTCCTGTGACCACTGATGAAGGACTAGAGGATGACCAACACAAACTGTGCAGCAGCAGATGAGCTATCGTCTCTGACTTTACATCTACAAGGTGGACTGACAAGGTAGGGGTGTCTAATAGAGTGGACAGTGAGTGGACACAGTGTTTAAAAACTCCAGCAGCACTGCTGTGTCTGATCCACTCAGACCAGCACAACACACACTAACACACCACCACCACGTCAGTGCTGAGAATGATCCACCACCCAAATAGTACCTGCTCTGTGAGGGTCCATGGGGGTCCTGAGCACTGAAGAACAGGGTAAAAGGGGGCTAACAAAGTATGCAGAGAAACAGATGGACTACAGTCTGTAACTGTAGAACTACAAAGTGCACTATTTGACTTCGGCACTTTTACATATAATTTCCTTTGTGAAATTTGTGGCATCACATGAACAATATTACTTTTTAGCAGAGGCAGCAAATCATACTACATAAACAATTATTGTTCCAATAAGCACCAACTTGGTGGCAGTGCGTTATGCTTTACTTCCTGCATATTTATGCAGATTTATTAAAAAAAAACTCATGCTTTTATGCACTTTTAGTAGGATTAATCATAGCTTGAGTATCTAAAACTAGTCTGACAGCGAAATTTGTTAACCTTTTGTCTTAGTTAACAAAAAAGGTTTTGTGAAGCTGAACACTGGAATTGCTTTATGAGACAGAACCCCTGGTTAGATGGATTTGTTCCCTGTTTAGATTTCAGGGTAAAGATCAGAGCCTTTTGGCAGTGTGAACAAAACACTGGTTTGCCCACCAGCTAAGCCAACTTCTTGCTTTAAAGAATTTTTTAATCAGCTTGCGCTGGGTTACCCGGATATCCTTGATAAGGCCCATATGGATTCGAGAACTTTGTTGGATTTATAGCGCTAGCATTCCATCTGCTCTGATATTTGTTGCATGTGTGGAACTTAAGTTTATCTCGTGCTGATGAAATGTGCTAAAAGTACTGCATGTGCCAAGAACTGAGCTGGATATCTCAGGCCAGCTTTTGAGAAATGTTTTTGCGGCCCAGCCAAATTACAGTCCAAGATTTCTGTCATTCCAGCTTTGTGAAAGATGCGTAACATTCCAATTATTTGTCTCAGGAAGGACGGTAAAGAGGACTCGACTCAGGAATCATCAATCAGACTGCGGGACAACCTATCAGGTGACACTGCTGTAGATATTCTATACCTTTCAAACACTCAGTTCATCAGTGTGACATGATTTGACTCTCTCTTCTCCTTCCTGCAGCAAAGAGATCACTTTTATTGAATATGACCTCAGGCAGCCTGGAGGCGTTTGGAGGGGAGGCGTCCAGAGCTGACTTGTAAGTATGACTGTCTGTGTGTGTTTGTGCTTTAATAAGCAAGCGTACCAGTGACTGCGTGTCTCCCTGTGTGTGCAGTGCATTCCTTGTGTAACTGTATTTGTTGTATGTGGCTTGTTGAACAGAGAGACGTCTGATTTGGTGTTCTGCGTGGCTGACTTGCAGTTTAATAACCAGAAACTGCAGGAGGAGATTCGGAAGCTGAAGCAGACTGTGGAGGCGATGGAGGACACCAACCAAAAACTTATCGAGGAAAACGAGGAGCTCAAGACTCAGGCCAAAGTGTACACAATCTGCCTCTGCCATGTTTACCATTCGCTATAAAGCAACACTGCAAAAAATAGTTTCTTGTCAAATAAAATCTTAAATCGAGTTAATATATCCAGTATTTCCCCTGTTGAGATTGTTGTAAGTGTATTTTAGGATTATTTGACTTAATTTTAAACACTTTTTTTTTTATTAAGTAAAATTATCTCACTATATTGGCAGATAATTTTGCTTGTTTTGAGAAATGTGCTTCAAACAAACTAAATTGTCAGTATAGTGAGAATTTTACTTAATAAAATTACTTAAAACAGGTAAACAATGTCTAGAAATAAGCTAAATAATCTTATAATAAGGGCACAACCATCTCAAAATAAGAAACATTAGATATATTGACTAGAATTCAGATAATTTCACTTGACAAGATACTATTTTTTGCAGTGTATACTTCTGATAAAAGGGGAATTCCACTGATTTTTCAGAATTTCAGGTCATTCAGAGGGGTTTAATGTAAAATGGATTATTTTAGAGAAACTTAGTCAGATATAGCCTTTTTATTTACTGTCCAAAACCATCCGTGAATCTAAATTTGTCTTGAGTTTTTACATGTAATGATGTTGATGATAATTATGGTGATAAAATAGTGGTAATTCTGGGAAAGCAAAATATTTTTTTGGTTATTATTTTGTCGTAGAACGCCCTGCATGTACTTCTCCACCATGAATAAAAAAATAAAAAATGTTTTCAGCCAAGGCCTGATCTCAAAACTATCCTAAAACAATATCCCAGACATCAGACAGTGTATCCATAACCACTTAGTGTAATAAATCTCTGTGACGTAGCTTTTAGAGGCAGTAAACACTTCAGACATCTGGTTCCTATCACCACCACAAATCAATGGCTTTGTTTACAGCTTAACCATTTTAATTACGTAGAACATTGGAACTTCCCTCTAAGACTGGGAGGGAAAGTTCTTGAGCAATCTCTCTCTAAGCCTGCTGTGTTGATCATTACTCGCTGCGTAATTCTGCAGTGCCCTTTTGCCTACTTGCTGAAGTTTCAACGCTTCTTGTCTCACTGCTCCTCTCCCTCTCTTCTCCTGCAGGGGGCAGCAGCTGCTGCAGAAGGAGAGGATGCTGAAAGAGGAAGTGGAGGAGATGAAGCTGAGTTTAAGCTCTTCAGAGGAGAACAGAGCGCGGGCCTCGGCTCAGACCAAGCAAATGGTTGGTCAGCAGACTCACCTAATGCTGTACTGCGGTCAGTCCGGGCCCAGTTTCCCAAAAGCTTTGTGGTATTACGGTCATCTTAACTGGTGGACGGAGCTCGCTCTAGCATTTAACAGTAATCTTTGTGCTGAGATGCCAAGTCAAGACTTTGTCATTTCAGCTCTGTACAAGTACACAGTAAAATGAAACAGCAGTGCTCCAGGACCAACACAGGAACACAAGTGCAAGTCAGTGCAATAGACCACTGTAGTCGTGCCTCATTCTAGTCCTCCTTATGCCCATATTAGAAACTCCGGGATAGGCTGAAACTCCGTATCAAAAAATACTACCCGTGTTAAAACTACGAGGCTCAATTTAGCTTCTTTTTTCACGGCTTCTTGTTTGAATGTTCCCGTTCCACCTTAAATGGTGCAGCAGCTGTGACCAGCTATCACAGACATTAGCAAACAAGACAAAATACTGACCTGTCGGTCAGTTAATGTTACTCAGCTGTCAAGCAGAAATAGAGAAACCTCCTCATATCAGGCCTTTCAACCCTCCATTAAGCTGAGGGCAGTTTCTTTTTCTCCGGCTGCTTGTTCGAATTTTCCTGTTCCACCTTAAATGGCGCAGAAGGTCAGAATGTAACTGCCGCACCACTTAAGGTGGAACGGAAAAAGTCAAACAAAAATGTTTCGAGACAGTGTCCTCAGAAAAAATGTTACCAGCATTAAAATAATGATTAAGATATTCTGATATACTCCTAAATCAGTTTATCAGGGGGTCAGCAGTGACATTAAGTCTGTACTGGATTAGTCTGAGTGCAGTATGTTTGTAGAGCTTTTCAAATCAAGCTAAAAGGAGAGATCTAACCTGTTTCAGTGAGCATCGGATGAAGGACAGAGAACTGCAGGGAAACCTGCTGATTCTGTTGTTTATTTGTTTTAGCAATATTCATATTTCAACTCTTTAACGACCTCGTAATTCGGAGGATCCAGTGGTATTCGGGAGAAAAATGTTCACAGGACAAAACGTGTCGGGTTCTGAACATTTTTATTTAACACAGGGGGCGACAGATGCGATTTTCCAAAAACCCTATTCGTTCTTGTCGTAGAGAAATCGGGCTTAGACCCAGAGTTCCTAATATACAGTTCCTACAAAATGACGACACGACTCCAGTGGTCTATATACACAGTGCAGACAATACAGTACAATAAATAAATATGAAAAAACCTACAATAAATACAAAACATAGCACAGGTCTTTGTGACTGAGACACATTTAATTTACACTGAACTGCCAGTTTATTAGGTATATGCCTTGGCTTGGCTCGACTTGACTTGTTGTATACCTAATAAACTGGCAGTTCAGTGTGAATTGCCAGTTTATTTTATATATATATATTAGTTTATAGGAACTGCCAGTTTATTATGTATATGCCTACAGTCATTGGCCTTTTTAGCATTAAGGTGCACTTTGGTGCATATGGATGCCATATAGGCACATTGTAGATTTACAATGAACAGCCCCTCACTCTCCACCCCTCTATCAAAGGGAGAGGGACCATCATTAGACGACATCTAATGACTTTGAATCATTCTCAGCACGGATGTGGCACCGACAGGATAGCACTTATGGTGCTGGTGTGAAAGTATCTGGCACATCAGTGTTGCTGGGTCTTTACACACTGTTTGCATACTGGTCAGATTATTAAGCATACTTCATACACAGTATACAATAGTACAGTCTCTATTTCAGAGAATTCTTGCTAGTTTAAGGATGAATGTTGGTAAACACAGACAGACCCAAGCCCTGTAACATTTGTCAAATATATTTGTGCCTCTCTGGTTTGAAGCTCTCGCAATTGTACTTTGATTATAGAGCATGAATATTTTCTACTGTCAAAACATTCATCTCTGTTTTACCCACAGGAACGAGAGAACCAAGCTCTCATTACAAAGATTGCCTCTGTGCAGGAGGAGGTAGGGTTTCTCTTCATCCATCCGTCTATTAATTCAGAGAAGATTTATTTAGCAGTAACTCCATTAACGGACTGCATAAACAAGTGTATGAATCATTTTAGCTCTGTGGTGCAGCAGCACAAATTGCTTATCTGGAGATCTTTCTTTAAGCAATGTAGTGGAGCATAGCTGTGCACTGAGTTTGAAGTAAAACTATACAATATACAGCTACAGTGAGTGTGTTTACATACACTTAATAAACCGAGGACTGCAGAAAATCAGATTTTGTAGGTAATCCAATCAACACATTTACATGCACTTGAGTAATCAGATAATGGAGAAACTCCAGGTCAACATGAGTCAGACAGTAATCAGATTTCTGCTTTGCAACCAGCCAGTAAACTCACAGAAGAAGACGTGACGTAAACGTAACGTAAAACTCAAACTTCATACCGCGGCTTTTTTTTTTTAAATCATCACGCCTCTTGAAATATCGCACCCTGAAAATATGAACATACATCATCTAGAAGATGAAGAATATTTAAATCCTTCATTTTATATTTGGTTTCAGCGTTGCTCCAAAGTGTTTTGCTGCGTCTCACGGCGACGCTGCTCGCTCCTTTCCTGTACTGCCATGTTTTCGTACATGCGCAGACTAAGAAATCCGAAAGATAACAGAGTAAGAGCTGATTACTGAGCTAAAATCCAGCTCTCTATCAGATTTCTTAATCAGAGCTCTAGATCGGAGTATGGTGTTACATGACCATCTAACCGGATAACTGCAGAAGTCCGATTATGATGGGATTATTGAGTGCATGTAAACGCACTCAGTGCTGTGCAAAAGTTTCAGGCACCTAAGCACATTGTGTAAAACCATTTATTACATCAGTAAATGTGACTTTGCTTGTAAAAACACTATATATCATTAGAATAAATGCAAGTAAACATAAATACAGTAAAAGTAACAAGCAGTTTAGCTCTAGTGTAGTTGGTTCCAGATTTCTCCTGGGAATCTCAGACATCACATAGATTTGTTACAGTCCATCAGCAGCATGCTTGTTGTAACATAATGAAGTATTGATTAGGTATTGATTGATGACCACAAATAATACTGGACTTCCTCTGGGAAGGGTTTGAAAATGGTTAAACACTTGGACAGAATTCTTCATTCGTTATTTGTATTTATTCTGAGATAATTTCTGGCCAAATAAAGCTTTTTAGCCAGATAAACAGTTTTTTAAACATGACTTTCTCAGGTTATATGGTGTATATATAGGTATATGTAGATAGTTCTTGCTCTTTTCTTCTATGCTTCTTTGCCCAACTCTTACTTCCTCACCTTTAACTTCATTTCTCTCCTCATACCGTCCGTAACTGCCCTACCCAATATCAAGAACATCAAAGTCTCTATGGAGGTGGATGGGCTTCAAAAGAAGATGAAGAAACTTTGTGAGCTCAACGCTGACCTGCAGGTTAGGCTTTGTTTAAATAACGTATGACTGTTTTTAATCTGTTTTGTGCAAATATGCAATCTCAGAAATAAAGGCAGTACACTGTCACTGGGGCAGTGCCCTTTCTGTTACTGAGGTGGGACCCTCAAGGGTCCATCTCAGTACCTTTAGTCAGGGAACATAACTGAACCATAATCCACTGAAATGATATGTTCTAAGCTGTACTGACTCCACGCACCCCGTCTCGTCTCCAGGCTTTTATTTTACTGTTCTGTTTAAAACATTCGGTTATGAAAAGGTACAAATACGAACTTTTCACCTGGAAAAACTGATTTAAGGTTCACAATCAGACCTTAAAACCACTGTTGTACCTTTGAGGGAATATTTACACTGTTTGTACCTTGATGAATGAAAAATGTACCTCAAGAGAACCTTTTATAAGTTTAACACCCCCTATTTTTCCAGTTTATGGATATTTATGCAGTTTAATGTCTCCATGTACTGTGGAATTAAAGCATAGAACAAATAAACCATTGTCGATAAAAAAAAAATAAATCATGGAATCTTTTTAACAAAATATAACCCAAATTTCAGCTCCTCAGAGACCTTTTACAGACGACAGCCGAACACACTCGAGACATTCTTTCTACAATGGAAATTAAGTATTGTTCAGAAATTTCTTCCCAATAATGTTGCAGAAGTTCCCACAAATATACTTTGCTTTCTCCCTTCTCTTCGTTTCATCCCAAACCAGCTCAACGGGGTTTAAGTCTGGAGAGTGTGCTGACCATTGAAGCTTGCCCTCTTGCTCTAGTCTTCTGAGGAAGCTGTTACATAGCCTGGAGGTGTGTTTTGGGTCTTTGTCTTGCTGTAGGATGGGCGTAGACCAGAAGGTGTTGAGTGTTGCTGCAAAAATGCTGTGGTAGCCCTTTGGTTTCAGGGCGCCAGTCACTCTGTGCAACACACTGAGAAACCATCCTTTCACTCGACCGCGTACAGAAACACTGCGAGATGAACCAAAAACTTCAAACTTTGATTTGTCGGTCCATAAGCCCTTCACCTGTAGGCCTCAGTTTTCCACTCTGCCTCTAAACCTGCAGCTCGAAGCCTTCTCTTCACTGTTGAAACTGAAACCTGCTTGCTGCGACCAGTGTTAAACTGAGCTTGAAGGTGTTGTACTGTCACGCAAGCTGTAGACTGCTGAAACCTGTCTTCTGATTGTGTTGTGGCTTTGACCTCTTCCTGTCAGTTTCCTCCATTTTTAATGGTGTAGGAAACTGTACTCACTGACTTTCTTCACATTTTAATTTCGTTTAAAGGAAAGACCTACACTTCTAGGGGTTTTAGCGGTCAGTCTGTCTTCATTCACCTATAATTTTCTTGCCATTACGACAGCAGTACACCACGTCTTGCAGAGCAATGTTGTCCAAAAACTGCCCTAAAGGATGTTGTAACATGGCCTGTTATGGCCAACACTGCTTTTACACTGATGGAGAGTTTGTGATTGACAAAACGGTTTAATGTCTCCATGCATTGAGAAATTAAAGCATAGATTACACAAACAGTTGTGCTTAAAATATGAACTTGCATGAACTTTCAAAGCTTCAGCTTTACTTAAGTAAGTCTTTGTCTTGGGCCCAATCCCATTTCTTATTTTTACCCCTACCCCTTGTTTTTGAGTGTCACCCTAACCCCTTGGAACTGAGTTTCAAGGGGTAGTGGTTGAAATCTTGCCCTGCAAAATGGGACCCTCAAATAAACAGAACATCACTTCATTAACAGCTACTAGCGCTGCTCTGTAGGCGACCCTGCCAGTCTGCAGTGACAGCAGAGGAGGGTAAAGTTCAGCTCCTCACTGCTGGGCTTTAGTTACATTTGGGGCATCATATGCCTTCAAAGAGGGGGGCAACAAGCTTCTTGTTCGAATTTTCCCGTTCCACCTTAAATGGTGAAGCATTTACATTCTGGCGCTTTGGGTGTCAGTACAGCTGGACTATTTAAGGTGGAATGGGAAAGTTAGCTAGCTAGCTACCGAGACGTTAGCATGCCGTTAGTGATTTTTTTTATGCTTGTTGTGAAGAAAATGACCATAATACATTGAATCAACATTCAACTAAGATAAAACAATGGTTATTGTAATTTTTTAACGGAGAAAATTCTCACATTTGTGGGTTCCTTTGGTCTCTTCTTCAGCCGTCTTGCCGGTTTTTCTCTTTTTCTCATATCACTCTGTTTGGAGTCTCTGAAAAACCTCCGTTTGGAGGGTCATGTAGCCCCAACACTTCACCCTCCCCCTCTATCTCAACAAGAATCAGGACACCCTACCCCTAGACGTGAATGCGCAAAACGGAGGGCTAAGGGCTGAGTGGTAGGGGTGAGGGGTGAAATGGGACTGGGCCGTGCTGTAGGATGAGCCCCTGACCAAGTAGGCGTAGACCAGAGGGTGTTGAGTGGCGCTGCTAAATGCTGTGGCAGCCCTTTTGTTTCAGGGTACCAGTCACTCTGTGCAAGTCACTGATTTTTGGATGCAGCAAAAGAGCCTCAGACTGTCACGCTTCCTCCTCCGTGTTCAACAGTTGGTGTCACACACTGAGAAACCATTCACTGTACCACTAAACCTGCAGCTCGAAGCCTTCTCTTCACTGCTGAAACTGAAACCTCTTATTTCATCCAGCGTTAAATTAAGCTTGACGCTGCTGACAGCTGAAACTTGTCTTCTGATTGTGTTGTGGCTTTGACCCCTTCCTGTCAGCTTCCTCACTGACTTTCTTTGCAGTTTAATTTCTCTAAACGAAAGATCTACAATTTTAGTGGTCAATCTGTCTTCCTTTGTGTCTTTTTCTTGCCATTATGGCAGCAATATGCTACACCCTGCAGTGCAGTATTGTCCAAAAACTGCCCTAAAGGATGTTGTAACACAGTCTGTTCCAACACTGCTTTTGTACAGATGGTTTGTGATTGACAACACAGTTTAATGTCTCCATGCACTGAGAAATTAAAGCATAAACACCTTTTTAAACTCCTCAAAATAGCCACCTTTTTCAGATAACCGCTGAACGCATTTGGATTGTTTTGCATCAACTTTCATAGCTTAAGCTTTACTTTTATTGCTGGGTCATTCTATAGAAACGTCCACTTTTCTGTCTCTCCATAGGAGTCACTGGTTTTACTGATCATCACTGGCGTTACATATAATAAAGGTAACACCAGAGACATTTTTGACACATGCATTTTACTAAACGGCTGCTGCAGAGCATCAAACCACACGCTGTCAATCATGGAATATCCACTAAAATATGTAATTTAATCCATTTGTATTCTATTTTTTCACAATGACCTCAGAATAAAGTCGGTCACACCAGTGACTTCAGCTAAAAGCTTCATATGAAATCAGGAGCTAAATGAGAAAATCTCTGATAACTGAAAGACACAGTGGACTCACCATGAGCTTTTCTTCATAGATCCTCAGAAAACAGGTAAAAGGAAGTCAAGTGATCAGTTTTTTTTTTTCTCTTTATTTCAAAATAAGAGATTTGTTTGTTACGCAGTAACACCAGTGACACGACTCCTGGGGGACAACAACTTTCATTATATATTTTATAATATTTATTTGGCATTTGTTTTCTTTGTCATTTAAATCATATATTTCATAGTCATGTATAGATTATTGCAGTTAAAATTGCAGAAAAACGTTTTACCCTAAAAATATGGCCTCAGCCTTCACACATGACTGAGGACGAGCTCTTCTGTGGTGCTGGGAATTCTATATGATTGATTTACAAACCAATATTGCTAAATTGAGGCTCAAGAAGGTGTAATTGTTAAAATAACTTATTGTTTTATTTTAAAATATAAATAAATTGTAACCCTAACATGTTTTTTTAAGTGTAATATATCTGTAAATGCTAGGGACACAAAAATGGACGTTTCTGTAGAATGACCCTGCTGCAGAACAGCTGTAAGTTGTTAACCAGTGACTTGTTCCCTGGAAAAGGCCTTTTAATAACTCAGTTACATTATATTTCAGTTTTCAGTTTGTTGTCCAGTTTTTAACCTCTGGCAGTTTACCTCTACCCTCTAACCATTCAGGCTATTCACTGGACCTGAACTGCTTAAATATCAATGGAAAAACTGGAAAAATGGGGTTTTCTAAGACGTTTGAACTGTCAGTATACGTGACCACTGGGAGGGTGAATATGTGATTGTGATTGTTCTGTATGTTTACTGCCAGGCCCAGGTCCATTCGTTTGATGCTGTGATGGCTGAGAAGGACAGAGTAATACAGGAGGTGAGTCCGCCGTGTCTCAACATCGGAGCCGAGGAGGGAGAACCTCACTCATGATTTGAATGCATAAGTATACCTAAAGCTTCAAAGGTTTACAGGCTAACTCAAGACAGGTTTTGTATGAACTGCTTCCAGCTTAAACCCAGACTTCATTAGGTTTAACCTAAAAAAGGTTGTGACCTAAAGCAGTGATTCTTGACTGTCCTTTCAGGAACATTGTTTTCCCTGAACTAAGATGCATGGTTTAGTTTTTGGGATAATTATCAAGGCCAAAGAAAAACATGTAAACCCATTTTTGCCGATTTCTATTTTTCTACGTCATTCTAATACGGCAGTTCTCCTTTACATTGTGTGAAAATTTCATGATTGGACCAATAGAAATGCCCCAAAATCAATCAGAATAAAATCTCTTTACATTAGCTTACAATTAAAGTTAAGGGGGCTTTTGCGCTCTCCTATTTTGGAGATACTTGTTTTTCTTTGGACAGTGACAATATGTGAACAAAGTGGGCAGTGAGCGGGAGAGCCATCAACGGGATTGAGAGCTACTGGCTTAAAGGGCCCGTATGCTACAGTTTCCTTTATTTTTTGGTCACACTTTATTTGGATGATCCCCTATAGTTGATCTACAGATACTTAAATTGTGAACAATCTTTCTGATGATATTCAGTTGATTATCAACAACATTAAGGTTAAGATTAGGTTTAGGAGTAAGTGTAGGTTTGGCCTTAAGGTTAGGGTTGGGTCTAGGGTCAGGGACAGATTTAACACAGACAACTTCAAGGTCAGTTGCATTTAATAGATATTTAGTTGAAAATGAGTTACAAATAGACTGAGCGTCTACAGTGGACCATCCAAATAAAGTGTTACCCTTTTATTTATTTGCTTATTGTACCAAAACTCTCTTTATCCCTTAAAATCAAACAGGCTGTTTTGTTACTGTGCCTGTAAGAGAAATATATGTAAATGCAGTTCTGATTGTCTGCCTTGTATTGTGCCTCATTCAAAAAGCAGTCCGAGCTGACACTCCTTATGACTTCAGTGTGAGTGGGCGGGACGAAACTGCCATAGTCAGAGTAGGCGGATGTATTTAAATTTTGTTTTTTCATGACATCACACAAACGGTGACTTCAAAACAGGCTATTTTTCAGATTTGTTTCCATATATGGACCGTAACGAATGGTATGTTTTAAAACATTAACGTTTATTTACTGTATCAAACTCTTTTATTTGCGAAAAACTAAGAAAAACTTGGTTTTCCATGATATGAACCCTCTAAAGGAACAATGCAAGCAGTCTAGCAAGCATTCTATGCTATTTGATATGGGTTTTGCCATTGATTTCCTACCTGCTTTCTTGTAACCTTTTCAGAAAACCAGGCAGACGGAGGAACTGAAGGCTGCTGTTATGGAGTACTCATCGGTGACGGAAGTAAAACCTTTCACGCCTCCTTCCTTCTCTCCTTCTCTCTTTCTCATCTTCTCGTTCTCATGTGAGGGTGTCACTAAACTCTTTATTGTTCTCGACAGTTGCTGAGGGCTGAGAAGAGCAAGCTGGAGAGCCAGATGCAGCTGATGCAGCCCGACATGGCCATGTAAGAATGGGCCCAGCGTTGCACACACACACACACACACCTAGTCATATCAGGGATTCATTTGACACAGTCCGTCCTGCTCTGCTGTTTGTAAATGAGTCACCAGAGACGTCCCTTTGTGTGTCTGTGTTCCTATATGTGATGGCGTTCAGTCCCGGGCTCTCCCTCTCCGTGGCGTACAGGCTGAATCAGACAAGTTCAGGGTCTCTGGAGACAGAGTTGGCGCTGGCACAGCACAATCCCCTCGAGGTTTGTCAAATATGTGTGTGTGTGTGTGTGTTTATTTGAGAACTCCTTTGTGGATCGTTACCTGGCCATGATTTTGAGTGGATCGCACTCTCGACTCCCACTTGCACTTAACCGCTGTTCAGTTGCCTCTCACTGTGTATCAGCACTCAAAAAGACTCAAAAACAGCCTCAAAAATATTGCAAAAGCTTAAATGAAGAGCACTATTTTTGGCACCTGGTATTTGCAGATTTTTCCACAGTGATTGTGGGGTAAGAGCCCGTCCTGCAAGTACCGACCTTGTAGTTTGCACATTAGCAAAATGTGCAGATCTAAACTCTGAGAAAAAGGCACTAAACTGCCAAGATTACATCCTCAGTGCTTTTAGTTAGGCAACGTAATTTTACCATAACTAATTGCAGTTAAATTGTAAGTGTTGACTCCACACACCCTGTCTTGTCTCATGTTGTCATCACAGAATATCTGTCTAACATGAACCACAGCTTAGCTTTAGGAACACAGCTTTAGATTGTTCCCACCCACATATAGCCCAGACTTTCTCAGGGTTGTCCCTAGTCCAGGGTTGGCAGCCATTTAATCCTTTCAACAAAAATCAAACCACCTTGGGAGCCACAACATTTCATGTCTATTTTCACCATCTTGGCTGTAAACATGTCTCAGTGTGTGTTAATATAATAGTATAGACTGAAAATACAATATAATGAAAATCCAGACTTACTTTGCTCTGCTTTAAGCTTTAGCTCAGCTATAGCCGCTTTTCTCGCATCTCCAGCAGGAAACTTTTCCACAAAAGTAGAACAGTTTCTTGTAAAATGTCTCTCAACGTTCAACTTTTTAGTGTTTGTCAGTTTCTCGCTGCAGATTAAACATATCAGGAAACCAGCTGGAGTGATTATAAATGCAAATAAGTCCATTCGTCTCCAAATTATCTATGTTTGTCTTCAGTCTTTCTCTTTGCCGTTTCGTTAACTACTAGCTAGGCGAGTTGTCTGCGTTGCTATGGTGACCAGCAGTCTGCGCTGATCTTCAGGGTTAAAGGGTGAATTAGCAGTTCTACATTAACTCCAGCCTTTAAAACCATTTATTGTTAAACTGTGTTGAACGATCAGCAGAGCTTTATTTTACTGTAAAGGAGGATTATTTTATTTTTACTTACAAATCCAATGCTGCTGTGGAGCCACAACAGGGCAGCATAAGAGCCGCATGCTAACCCCTGTTCTAGACATCATTAGATCACATCTGGCTCAAGAGGCTAACATCTGCATTAAGTGGTATAATTAATAACATGGCTGTTCTCTGCTATGCATCGCTACATCTCTATGATGCACATTTTCACAGCTCTGCATTGCGTTATCACAGTGCATTCTTACACCCCTACTTGTTTCTTCATTAGTGTTGAATATCTTTGCAAGACAAGAGTTACTAGGGGTGTGTGTGTGTGTGTGTGTGTGTGTAGGGTGCAGATCATTTCTCTTCCTCCATGTGTTTGGCCTCCCCACTGGATGAGACGCTGGACCGTGAGGTCCTTCTCCTCCTGCAAGGACCCACGCCTGAGCAGATGTCTCTGGAGTTCAAAACTTTGATTAACAGACTGGTAAACAGCTTTCACTCTCCATTCTTGCTTAAATCCACAAATTTTTCAAAATTTCTGCGTAATTAAATCATGAAAACGTAACCAAAGTTCGTTCAGAGTGGTTTGGTGTGAAATGCTCTGTTCCAGAGGAACTTACCGAGTCAGAACTGTTCACATTGGTGGTGATAGGAACCAGACGTCCACCTCTAAAAGCTCCCTCACAGAAAGTTATACGTGAATGGTTATGAATTCACTGCCTGATGTCTGTGACATTGTTTTACGATAATTTTGAGAAGGTTTTGGCCTTAAAATAAATTTTTTAGTACACACTCATGCTGCTTGTTTTGGTTAACAAATAAAACGTTTGTGTTGTAGCCCTGGTTCCTGTCACCACCACTGTAAAGAAATCTGAGTCAGTCAGTTTCTCTACAATGAACTGTTTCACATCAAGTCACTCTGAATGACTTTGGTTACATCTCAGAGATTGAATTATGCAGAAAGTTTGAAAAATATTCAGAATTTCCCTTTAAAGCAAACATTTACCAAACCAGTGGTCACTAACACCCCATCCAAGAACTAAATCTAACCATCCAACCAGTCAGTTTCTTCAGGCAGCCTTAATTAGCTGGATCAGGTATGTTGGATCAGGGTTGGAGCACTGCAGGAAAGTACATCTTCAGATGGAGGGTTAGTTACGACTGTTTTAAACAAACATTTCACCATTTACTGCTCACTCTCTTACAGCAGCACTCAACAACCATCACGCAATCAAGGAGCCTCTTCTGTGGCCCTTGTTGCATTGCAGGTTTAACATGGTCATTCCCAATACTCTACTTTGCTTGTACGAGTGCTAAATGCTAATAGCTGACCTCAGTGTTTATTGTAGAGGTCTGCACGAGATTTAATCCCGCTCCCGCCCGCTTCTGCAGAAAATCGGAATCATTTATCCCGCTCCCACCCGCAACCGAAACGTTTTGACCCACTCCCACCCGCTCAGTTCTGTCAAGGCGAACTCACATCCAATATCTGACAGTCTTTTCACAAATACATTTTCCTCTGCTGAAATAACATGGCAGTCATGGTCATCAGGCTCACTGTGAGTTACTTCACCAAATCGCATTTATTCACAGTAAACACAAAGCAGGAATTAAACCACAGAGCGGGTATTTTTGGTGTTTTGCTGAGCAGCTGTGACTGTTGAACTGAAGGCTCCACCATCTCTGTGAGCTATGAGAATTTGCGTGCTGTTCGTGTGATCTGTTGCTTCCCACCTCTTTAGAATGACTTCATTCATTTTAACTGTTTTACTGTTATATATATATATATATATATATATATATATATATATATATATATATATATATATATATATATATATTTATATTTATAAATAAATATATTTATTTATTTATTTAGTGATTGTTCTACTTTATTCAGGCTGGTTTCCCGCCCGCTCCCATGCACAACACTGACGATTAGTCCCACGCTGCAAAATACTGTGGCGGGTTCCCCTGGAATCCATGGGAGTGCCTAAAAATGTGGATCTGTGTAGTGCTGTGTGGGCTTTAACTGCATGTGTGTTCTTCAGAGGCGGGAGTTTGAAGAGGACACCCTTGCAGTTCTCGCATCACTTCGAGGCCTAACGAACAGCCAACAGGACAACAGCAGTGGTCTTAAGCTCCAGGTGAGCAGACTTTTATTCTTAAAAATTCTGAATAGTTTTGTACAGATGTAGAGTTTTAGGAAAAACTTTAATTGGCTTAGAACTTTTAAAACATGTGGAGGTTCTTAAAACAAAATGTTCTTTTAAAAATGGTTCCTTTAAAAGTCGCTGAAAGGACGAATCATTGGCTGTGTGTGAAATAGCCTACTACATACTGCTCGTACACTGATTGTGCTCAAAGGTAGTAGGTAGTATGCTGTATCTGTCCAGTATGAATTTCTCCAGTATGCCAAAGATACAGTGACTTACTGCTCTGGGAAATTTTTCCAGTACGCTGCCCGAGCTGCGATATACTGCATCCCAAAATGCAATGCGTCCATTTGTGGTCGTAACCTCTCACGTAACTGGCTGGGTATTTTTAATAGCTCTGGATTCAGCATTTCTTCTATACATTAAAAAGAGCTAAATGAAAGAAATGCAGTGCAATGCTGAAGCCTCGCCAGCTCTCTCTGCTGGTCTAGAAGACACACTTAAAACGTGAGATTAAACACTTTATTTTATTTTACACAATTTATATAGCGCTTTTTACAACAGGCAGTGTCACATAGCAGCTTTACAGAAAAATCCAGGTCCGAGCCCACATGAGCGTCGCCAGTGGCGACAGTGGCAAGGAAAAACTCCCTAAGAGCAAGAGGAATAAAACTTTAGAGGAACCAAGACTCAAAAGGGGAACCCATCTTTCTCTGGTTGACACCGGATAGCAGATACCGGATAGCAAACAGTAACACACAAGCATATAAAAGTTGTATAATTTGCTAACTTTGTCTATTTAAAAGTGAACTTTTCTGCATAATGTGAATAAAACAGTAACCCAGCTGGACAGTCCGCTCAGCATCGTCTTTCTTCGGGCTCCCATATGAAGTCACACTGCTGACATGAAGTCACACTGCTTACATTCAGTCAGACTAGCTCATATTACCCTCTATGAGCTGGTCTCGAGCTGGTCTGATTGCCAACATCAGGCACTGAGCCAGTCTTGTCGCACCCCTGTCCTGTAGTACGGCACACAGCTTGTCATATACTGGATACTGTACTGTATATTAGGGCTGAAAGATTAATCGTTTTTTATTTCGAAATTGCAATTTGAAAATTTAAAAAAGTGCAATTTTCAAATCGCAAGAGCTGCAAACTTAATTATAGCAATTTTTTAACAACAATGTTGTCTTAATTGGCCAATATTAACCATATCAGAGGTCGTAAACTGCCTGTAGATGAGTTAGACCAATCAGAAGCAATCAAACATCTCTATGCTGTGACAACACAACCACAACGAAGTGGCAGTGTTCAAATCACAAGCCTGGAAAATGGACGTTCTGGCCTTCTTGGCCAAAATAATAGGCCAGGACTTCAATTTTCAAATTTTAAAGTTATCATGATTTAAATCAGTCGCAGAAACGATCAGAAAATTCACAATTAGAATTTTTTTTCCAAATCGTTCAGCCCTACTGACTACTACTAATGAAGAGTATACAGTATGTTATTTCGATCACAGCCTTTGTCTTGTCAGGCCCTGCACACACGCAGAGGCTTGGAGGCCTCCTGAACTCTAAGAACATCTATGACGGCATGTTTTGAAGTTTAATTTCTTGTGTTTTCAGTGTTTGTTTGAAGTCTACTGTCGACTCATCAATAACACTAAATAATTGTCAATGAAAGACTTGAAAAGTGAGATAAAACAGTTAGCCGTATTAAAGAGCGACATCTTATTGTGTCTATAACATAACAGTTTGCTCTTTGTGTAGGATTTATACAGCAGTGCAAGCAGATTATGCTGTACCATTGCTATACTATGGCATCATTATGGTTAATTAAGGGGGTAAAAAGTCATATAATTTACTTGTAAACAAAAGCAGCCCATAATCTTCATGTGGCACAGACAGTCACTCTGACAGATCGCAGTACAGTGTTGAGGGCGATATGGTTTCTGTTCTTTCACTGCACCATAAAGGAAGAAATTTCTTGCAGCACGGTTTTATTTTGAATGTTAATGTCTAACTGAGAGGAAATGGAGGAAGCTGTAAAGTAAACTATTTAAAAAAATCCTTGTATGATACTAAAATTGAGAAACATTGAAAGAGACTCACAAGATAAATCTAATAAAACACTGCCTACAAACAGTTTATCAGACGCGAGAGCTGTGTGTGTGTGGTCCTAATATTCAGATGAGCATGCATGATTGACAGCCCTCGGTCTTACACTCTGAGCTGCTACACCAGAAGCAGAACTAAACACAACAGTGTGAGTGAAGCAGGGCGAAATGAGCGAACAGGCTCTTCACAAATGGGTCGTGCTGTAGACTTTATAGACTGTCCTCACTGTGTCCACTAAACATTATCCGGCTTCTATATGGCGACATCTTAAAGAAGGTAAGGATCATATTCACCTTACTGCTGGATGTGTAATGCTGGTGTGGCTGGTTGACCAAACAACTGAATGAATGCATGTTCCTGTTAGCTCAGTAGTGCTTGCTAGGTCAGCTTTCGCTTGGTGGTTAGCTTTCTTGTGGCTCAAGTCTGTCCAACTTGAAGAGAGAGATGGAGTCTGTTGGGGAACATTTTGATAAAGCCACATCAGCCTTGTGATTAGTGAGAATGCTGTTTACATGTGCACGACCCAAGATTAGGACTGCCCAGTTTACATCAAGAGAGGAGAATATTGGCAAAATACTTTGGCCATTTATTACACATTGGAAAGCTATTCACACTTACTACTTTGTCTGTGTGTGTGTGTGTGTGCGTGTGTGTGTGTGTGTGTGTGTGTATATATATATATTTATATATGTGTAGCTGTCAGAACAAAACCATGTATCTCATGAAAAACGTGAAAACTGGAGATACAAGATTTTGTTCTGACAACAGTTGGAATATATATATATATATGTGTGTGTGTGTGTGTGTGTGTGTGTGTGTGTGTGTGTGTGTGTGTGTGTGTATTAATTATAGTGTGCCCACAAGATCAAGATTAACTTACTAGAAAACACAAGTAGATTTAGGTTCCTAGGGTCTTTATTGTTTCCATCATTTAGTAATTGATAGAATTAATCAATTATAGAAATGATCAGAGTTTAACCTGTTTGACCTTTAGTTGGGCTTGATGTTGAGTGGACATATCTGCATTGCTTACATCACCTTAGAGAGAGAGACAGAGCTGGAAATGTTATTTGTTTTTTGGTGAAGCGCTGCTTCAATGCATGAGCATTTAGATTACATAATAAGACTATTGTCCATTCTCATCTGAGGAGCACTACAGACCACATTACATAACTATCCCCGGCCACGATTGGTGTGCACACTTTTCCCTACTTGTTAACCGCACACACTGACGCCAAGTCAGCTCATCAACGCAAGCCAAACTCTCACTATGCAGAGAGGCAGCGTAGAGGGTCAGGCCACATACAGACTAGGCTGGGTGAGTGTCTGTCTTCGTTACTTCTGACCTAGAATGGATGCCACCATTAGGCCATTTTCAGATGATCTGTTTTCTTTTTCTTGTGTGCTTTGTGTGAAGTGTTAATATTGTTGGTTTAGCACCATCTGCTGTACTGGAGTCGTACAGACATGCTGAGTTTTAACATTAACAAAGTTTTGATTCTAGCATTTGTGTTCAATTCTTTTGTGACTCATTATACAGCACAAGTGGCTTTAGTGTAAGAAGCAAGTTGGGCACTTTTTACATCTATGCAGTGTGTAATGTCAAACCATTATGTACTGGAGCCTAGTATTGTGTCAGGACCTTTTTTTTAACTGAGCCAGATCTTCACCATATTGATAAAATTCCATTTTACTACATATTTTGACTGATATCTCACCTACTATTGAAAACGCATTGGTGAATTGATGGTACACGATCAAAGACCGGCCTGCATTTTGATCTTGACTCTTCTAAGCAGACTTAAAACACACATCATGAGCACATGTGGTTGGTCTTGATGTTCACAGCGCAATAAAAAAAAAAAAAGGTGTCAAAAAATGTGGGTTAATTTGCATGTTGCAGCCTTCTGTGGTATCCGTCCAGGCAAACGCAGTGACAAAAACTGTGATAATAATTAAACTATATGCAGTGCAACCCTGCTACCGTTATGTCCCTCTTCAGAAGGCTTTTGATACTGAACAGTGAGGAGAAACAAATATTCAGACTCTTTGCGAGTTTTACTTGCAGTACATATATTTACTTCAAATTTATGCACAATGTCTGTTCAATTCTTAAAATAGCTTAGAAATATGAACCAAATTTGGTGTTTTAATACAACCCCATTTCCAAGAAAGTTGGGACACTGTGCAGAATGTAAGTGAAAATGGAATGCAATGATGTGCAAATCATGTAAACCATATTTTTAAAGGAGACGACAACATATCAAATGTTGAAACTGAGAAATTTTATTGTTTTTTGAAAAATATTTGCCCATTTTGAATTTGATGCCAACACCACGTACCAAAAAAGTTGGGACGGGGGCCTGTTTACCCCTGTGTTTCATCACCTCTTCTTTTAACAGCACTCTCTAAGTGTTTGGGAACTGAGGAGACACTGCTGTAGTTTTGAAAGTGAAATGTTTTCCTGTTCTTGTTTGATACAGGATTTCAGCTGCTCAACAGTTCAGGGTCTCCTTTAACTTGTATTTGTGGATGCAGTGATGAACTGTGTTCACAGACAGTGGGTTTCAGAAGTGTTTCTGAGCCCATGCAGTGATTTCCACTACAGAATCATGTCTGTTTTTAATGCAGTGCTGCCTGAGGGCCCAAAGATCACGGCCAGCAAATACTGGTTTTTGGCCTTGTCCCTTACATACAGAGATTTCTCCAGATTCTCTGAATCTTTTAATGATATTATGTACCAAAGATGATGAAACACTAAAGTTCTTTGCTATTTTATGTTGAGAAATGTTTTTCTTGAATTGTTGCACTGTTTGATGGTGCAGTCTTTCACAGAGTGGTGAACCCCTCCTCATCTTTACTTCTGAAAGACTCTGAGATGCTCTTTTATACCCAATCATGTCACTGACCTGTTGCCAATCAACCACCAGGTTTTTTTTTAAGCATTACACAACTTTACCAGCCTTTTGTTGCCCCCCGTCCCAACTTTTTTGGAGCGTGTTGTTGGCATCAAATTCAAAATGGGCAAATATTTTCCAAAAACCAATGTTTCAACATTTGATATGTTGCCTTTGTAGTATTTTCAATGAAATATAGGGTTTAAATGATTTGCACATCATTGCATTTTGTTTTTATTTAGGTTTCAGTGACTTGCAGTTTTAAAACCCTCCATAAATTTTCCATGGGTTTCAAGTCAGGAGATTAGCTAGGCTATGCAAACACCTTGTTTAAAAACCGCTCTTGAGTTATTACATCACTCCGTGATTCTTTCAAAGGCGTGTAATGCTCCAGTACAGTTTGCAGAGAAGCAGGTCCATATGATGATGCTCCCACCATCATGCTTCACTGTGTTTGATTTTGTCTGAATGCTCAAAATGGTTGGAAGACATCAAGTTAATTTTTATTTATTAGATTTATTATCCAATGTTTTAGCATGTATGCTAGCAATTTTTTTTTGCTTTTATTTTCACACTCAACAAAAAATGCAGCTTTGCTTAAAGTAACTGTGGGCATTTGATTGAAGAAGCAAGATGTTTAATATGTTTATTTGGCTTGTTCTTTAATAGTTGCATACAATGCACAAAAAAGGCAAACTGTTAATCTCAATTATTTATAACAATCATTAGCTAAAATTTCATGATCATGACAGCCCTGTCCCATAAGGGCATGAAGAGTGGTTAGAAATAAATATGAAAAACTGTGGCCATTAAAACCAAATCTTTATTTATGCTTATGTATGCCCACTTTTTTGTTCATCAGCAAAGTCAAAATACATTATATGTGTACATTTGAAGTAAATATATGCACTGGAAGTATATTAAATAACACAAAACTGCCTGCATACTTGTTTCTCCTTACTGTATATGCGCTACTCTCGTCAACCAAGTACAAAGCTTTCTGTGGAACATATGCTCTCTGACTACATGACCTCATGACCTAGAGATAATCATAACTACCAGCCTGAGTGGTCAGAGTGGCTGCGAGTCAAGGCCAGCCTGCATTGCTAAAGCGATCTCGAGCGTCGGTGACGCTTTTCACGCTCCACATTGGGCTCCGCAGGGCCTGCAGGTGCAGCTGGAGCAGCGACGGCGCGAGTGGACTCACAGCCTGGAGCAGCTGAAGCAGTACACCGACTCTCTGGAGAAGGAGCTGCTGAAGATGGCCAGCAACATGCGCCGCTCCCGTACAGAGATACTGCACCTGTCTGTCAGGTGAGTGGGCGGAGTCGAGAGGCAGATGATATGCTACTGTTGTGTAATGTGAATGTGGTCGTGCTGAGCAGTTGCTTCTGAGTTGTTACATGAAGAGTGCCATTTGAGTGCACAATGTTTAATCGGTTCTGCCACGACAGAAATCTACTAGTAGATGTTTTTTCAAGTTTAAATATAAAAATCAGAAATTCATTATTAACAATGTGTATGAATCTTTTATTGCAAGAGGAAACGCATGTTTAAAAAAGTGTCTGTATAGACAGTTATTTACGTTCCATCTCAAATATTACTAAATACATTTTGTTGACATTAAATCATCCAGCCATGCTCTGATGTAAATCAGCTTCGACATTAAAGTCGAGCCCTTGCACCTAAAAAAAAAGTATACATGATTTTTTTTTTTTGTAAAATTTCTCATATTGTAAAAAAAAAAAAGGAGTATAGCATTGTTTGATGCCCTGTATGTAAAATAAAAGGGACCACTAAAATGTAAATATAGCTTTGTTTGGCTTTTTGATGTAAAAGGTTGTAGAAAATAAAATAGAAATCAAAATTACTTATAAGGTAGGGGCTCAGTTCATATCTAAGTTTAAAATTTAAACATTAATTTTAGGTAAAATTTAATAAGTTTTTATCCATGTGCTCTTATAGGTGACATGCTTTTTGTTTGTTTGTTTGTTTGTTTGTTTTTTTTAAATAAAATTGTTTTTTCTGCATTGCTGGCAGAGTTAGTCAAATATAACATCCACACTGTCACTATTTATTTATTAATTTATTTAATCGTTCATTCATTCATTCAACATTCACAGAAAAGTCATGTAATTATCTGTTAAAATGATGCTAAGAGGCAGCGCGGCAGGCACTTTAGCTTGAAATAATCCCCTCTGCCCCAAAATGAGTGTGGCTATAATTCATTATTTTGTGCCAAAATATAAAAATGGCTATGTTTTTATACCAAATATGCTTTTCCGTGCATATCGTGGATATTGAACTATTAACTGAGCATAATAATTGAATTGTTTTTGCTAGTGTTGTAAGGAAGCGTGACACTACTAAGCTTTTATATCTGTACCAACTTAAGTCTCTGAAAAATGAAATCATGATGTGTGTTGTGCATCATGAAAGTGTTTGTGCCATTTCACTGTGGACGAAAAAGGATTTGACTTTTGAAAATGAAAAAGATTCAGATTAGCCCGTCCATTTAGCACTGACCTCATGGAGCGACTCTTCTGTGGTTCATTAATGTAGACATTCACCGAGAGGTGTAGTGCCCATGTGTCAAACACAAGGACAGATCAGGCCCGTGGCACAATCCAAACCGGCCCTCTAAGTTATTTTGATTTTCTATTAATATTAGCCCATTTCACAATCAGCAGCACTACAATCCCCAGCATGCACTGCAACATAACTTGCACTGACGTCTCACTCCCAACAACAATGTATGGGACAGCAGTTTTTTACCTAATTGCACGTCATATCACCAAACATACCAGCTGCGTTTCAGCTGCAATTCAACCAACATAAACACTGTAAACACTCAGCAGCTCAGAAACAGATCCAAAGAATTAATGAACTTGCAGCAAAGAGAATATGCTGGGTTTTGAGACCGAGCACACGGGTAGGTTTAAAACATCTACATCCGGGGGACATTTAACCTCTTATTCTCCAGGGTATATTTTGGTTTGTCCGTTTGAATTTACATGACCAAATCATAAGGCAAATTATTCAGTAACTGCATAAAATAAATGTCAATTTTTACTTTATTAATTTATTTTTTGTAAAAGCTCCCCTCAAATTAACAGAACATGTTTTATGATCATACTCATATTAATATATGCTTACAATTTACTGCTGAAAGCCAAAAATCTTAGACGCTCTTTGTATTATTTTATAAAAATAATTTTTACAGAGCAGATCACTGAAGAGGCGCCATCTGTTTATAGTTTATAGCCCAGATTTGTGGAAAAATGGGTCGACTTTCAGTAGAGTTCAGCTTCTTTTATTATAAGGGTTTAAAATTACATCACCCATCTATTTGACTGGAAAGAAGACAGCTCTCATACGACCCCCACCTTTAGAATGTAGCTTATGAAATATGACAGTTATGAAGAATATAACGAAGAACCACCGGTGGTCTCAAGGAGTTGAAGAGGTTAAAGAGATTTTACAGTTATCTGTAGCTAATGTAGCCTAAATATATCAAGTATTCACATGTAATATTTGAAGGTTTACAGGTGGCTATATTTTGCTGAACACCCTCCGGCCCTCAGATTTGTTAAATTTTTTTAATAAGGCCCTTTTAGTGGTTGAGTTTGACACACCTGGTGTAGTGGAACTAGTTCAGATACTGTTTTATTGAACACACTTGAATATTTTCTGATTAGCTTATTTTAAGGTCTAAACTCGGGTGGAATTGCTCCTCTGGATATCTTCAAAAGTAGTCCTGCAGTTCTGAGGGGGAAGGCTTGAAGGAGAAATGCTAAAAATGCGAAATTTTCCTGCACACATGAACTCCATATATGCCAGCCCGGCTCCGTGGGGCCATTCTAGTTGACCTTCCCCTCCCGGCCATTTTTGGTTCAGTCTGAAAGGACCGACTCTACTTTGACACATGGCAGGTTTCCACGGCTACAGTTGAAGGGGGGGTGGGGGGTGGAGGTAAGATAAAAGGCAGGGGGAGACTGTTATCGGCCTGGGTGTGAGGACTTTGGGTGGTTTCGGGGACTGCAGCAGCTGTTTGGGGCCCAAGCACTGCGGCTGAACTTTGAGAATCATGGGACATTGCATGGCCATACGGATTGGGTACAGTATGTTCTGCTCTTCTTGCTACCAGTTATGGTCAGCAGTACTTATTCAAGCAATAATAGGTTGAGACTCTGTGTCAATTTAGCACCGGAGCTAGTTTTCATTCCACGGCCTTTATGTCGGTGTGTAGGGTGCAGGAGCAGGAGAATCAGAAACAGCAGTTGCACGAAGAGCTGGATCAACTGAAGACTCCGCAGGACAGCAGGGAGGCCAGCAGTCAGACGCCAGACAACGTGCAACAGGTACCCTGCTCAGCCTGAGCCATAGCACTCTTAGATGACTCCTATTAGGCACCTTTGGGCCTTCAGGCCTGAATGCTATTGAAAAGATGTATTATATGGTTTGAAAGCTTCTACTCCAAGACTTGAAGTTAGAAATAGAAGGCGGGTTTGTTGATATCCTCGCAGGCATCATGCACAGGCCAGAGTTTAGTCAGCAGAGGCTATTAGGAGCGATATGTGTGGGTGCATGAGTGGGTACTGTTTTCAGTCCAGCATGGAGCGCTCTTTCAAACTGAGAGATACTGGATTTTAGCCCAGCTTAGGAAGAAGCTCTCGCAAAGAGACACCCTTCATTCACTTTTGCATTAATATTTATATGTTTTTCCTGTCTGGCATCGCAAGATGCTTCTCGTAGGTTTGAGGCTCGGTGTGAATAAGTGGAATTTTATACTGTGTGGTATTTTCCAGAATTTCGGCACAGTTCGGTCACTGAGATGTAAAGTCATTGAGTGGTTTGATGTGCAATCCTTCATTGGGTCACACTTTATTTGGATGGTCCACTATAGACAGTTCTACAGATACCTAGGTACCAATAAGACTACCCTTATAAAGTGTGTATGAATGGTTCAAAGTTTATTAATGGTTATTAACTAGGTCATAAACATCTTAATTAATAAGCAGTTATAACACACAAATAATAAGGTCAGCAATGATCTGTTATTTGCCTAATCGTGAACCCACATTCATTTATATGCATGCTTAAGCGATAGTTCTTTAAGGGTTCTTTAGTAAAGAAAATGGAAACCATGAACACCCAAAGAACCCTTTGCATGATTAAAGGGACCTTGATTGTGAAAGGTTCTTCAGGTTGATGGAGAATGTGCTGTAGATGGTTCTATATCGAACAATTTTGAAAAGGGTTCTATATAGCACCAAAAAGGGTTCCCCTATTGTTACAATGTCAGGGTTGTTACAATAGAATAAACCTTTTTGATGCTATATAGAACCCTTTTTAAAAAGGTTCTATTCTCCATCAATCTGAAGAACCAATTCATGACGCAAATACCCTTTAATCATGCAAAGGGTTCTTTGAGTGTTCATGGTTCCATATAGAACCATTTTCTTTACAAAAGAACGCTTAAAGAACCATCATTTCTAAGTGTGTAGTTAAACTGCAGTTCTTGACTTCTCCATCAGTCAGCATTAAAACTGTCAGCTTCATCAGATATAACAGCTCACATTTTCCCCTTTTACTAATGTGTTATAACTGTTTACTAATGAGTTTAGAAAGTGTTTATGACCTAATTAATAACCATTAATAAACTTGTTTTGAATCATTCATAAACCGCTTATAAGGGTAGTCTTATTCTAAAGTGGTGCTGGTACCTAAATCATTATCAAACTTGATGTTCAGTTGCTTAACAACGTTAGGGTTAGGAGTAGGTTAAGGTTTTGCCTTGAGGTTAGGATTAGGTTTAGGGTTAAGAATAGATTTAATCAAATCTTTCATACTGAACTTGAAGCTCAGTTGCATTTATTGGAAATTTAGTTGAATATTACTTGTAGACAGACTGAGCATCTACAGTGGACCGTCCAAATAAAGTGTCACCCTTCATTGTAGTAAGAGTTACCACTCTTGTAACATTATCAACATTTCATAAAAAAGCTCAGAAGACTCGTGTAGGTTCACTGGTGGTTTTGGATAGTAAATAAAATGGCTATATTTGTGTTGTAGACATGATGACTCCTGGTTCCTATCACCACCACTGTAAAGACATCTGAGTCTCTGCAGTCAACCATTTCACACCAAATCACTCAATGTTTACTTCTCAGTGATTGAATTATGCAAGGATTTTGAAAAATCACAGAAATTTCCCTTTCAATAAGGTGCTTTACACCTATACGAGGGGTCACAAGCCAAATGTTAAGAGCCGTTTTGTCCTTTCACAAAAATCAAACCAGCTTGGGAGCCACAACATTTTATGTACATTTTACCATCTTGGCTGTAAATATGTCTCAGTATGTGCTGATGTGCTAGTATAGGCTAAAAATATAAACAAAAACACAGACTGACTTTGCTCTGCTTTAAGCTTTAGTTCAGCTATAGCCGCTTTTCTCACATCTCCAGCAGGAAACTTTTTCGCGAAAGTAGAGCAGTTTCTAGTAAAATGTTTGTCAATATTAAACTTTTACGAGGCTGAAGTCGCTTCTCATTCGCCAGCTTCTTGTTTGAATTTTTCCGTTCCACCTTAAATGGTGCCTGAGGTGCCAGAATGTAACTGCTGCAGCATTTAAGGTGGAACGGGAAAATTCGAACAAGATGCCGGTAAAACTGACTTCAACGTTGCAACTTTTTAGTGTTTGTCAGTTTCTCGTTGCAGATTAAACATATCAGGAAACCAGCTGGAGTGATTATAAATGCAAATAAGTTCATTCGTCTCCAAATTATGCATGTTCGTCTTAAATCTTTTTTGCTTTTTCGTTAGCAACTAGCTAGGCGAGATTATCTGTGTTGCTATGGTGACCAGCAGTCTGCGCTGATCTTCAGGGTTAAAGGGTGAATTAGCAGTTCTACATTAACTCCAGAGTTTAAGACCATTTATTGTTAAACTGTGTTGAACGATCAGCAGAGCTTTATTTTACTGTAAAGGAGGATTATTTTATTTTTACCTAAAAATCTAATTCTGCTGTGGAGCCACAACAGGGCAGTAAAAGAGCTGCATGCTGCCGACCCCTGACCTATTCTCTCTGAAATCAGGCCTTTTTTTTGGGAAGGCTACACATTGGGGCGAAAAACATTTACTCGAGTTTCGCATGTTTCTAACAAAACTGTCTTCTAAATGCTGCTCATCACAACTAGAACTTGTGCATAATCATGTGTATTCAGGTTGCGGGGGACCTGGACGGCTCGTCGCTGGAGTGGGACGAGGACTGTGCTCTGCCCACGTCTCCTCTTGGAGAGAAGCCAGCCGCGCTTGGGCTAGACGGAGTGGAGAACGGTCTGAGAGAACCTGTCCCTGAGGAAGAGGAGTTGAAGACCAAGAAAGTAGAAGAGGGCGATTGTGGAGAAGTTGTGAAGCGAGGATTGAACCGGGAGCGAGAGACGACGCACGATTCGGGAGTTGAGACCGAGGAGCTTGGAGGCTCCACCCTGTCCCAGAAGAGTCTACCAGACTGCATCGCAGACGGGGAATCATGTGGTGAGGCTGGCAATTGACTAGCTTTAAAGTTTTCATCTGTAAGATGTAACTTGCACCATACTTGCTTTTTAGACCCACAGCACTAAAGATGCTCGCACATCTGAATATTTGTTGAATCCAAAAAAAACTGCTGCGAAATGTGAGCAAAACCTAAAATGTTGCACTTAGTTTTTGCTCTAACATTATTGCATACAACGGCAACCAAACGGAGGGCAGAGCGTTACATTGCTGACCATAAACTAACAAAATAACCTTTTCGTTTGGTTTTAATTAAAATTATATGGAGTTTTACAGACCGTGGGGATTTTTGCAAAGATCTGGAAGGTTTTTGGCAGCTCAGTCATTCTGAACCAGGCAGAATGCTCACTTTATAACCTGGATAACACTAATGGGTGAGTCCTCTTATGAGATAACTAAACGATCTGCTTCAGATGGTTTTTCTGACAAGCCAGTGCTTCAAATTGGACACTTTGTAGCACTGTGAGCTAATAATCACGCTGCACAGCTACTGTAATCGCCCACGCGTTTTACTTTCCCTACAGTGGCACTTACAGCAGAGCTGCGCTCTCTAGCTTATAATGGCAGCGGGGGATCACAGGTGTGAGGATTTTGTGAAAGCCCTTCTCAACAATACATCAGAATCTGCCTGTGTACCGTTTTTACTACCATCTCACGAGTCAGGCTAAAAATCTCTGGTTTAAAAACAGTAGTTTTGGATATGCTTGATAATTTATGCTGAGTGTCACTGTGATGTAACGCTGACGCGGCGGTGGTGTGTTATTATGTGTTGTGCTGGTACGAGTGGATCAGACACAGCAGTGCTGCTGGAGTTTTTAAACACTGTGTCCACTCTATTAGACACTCCTACCTTGTCAGTTCACCTTGTAGATGTAAATTCAGAGATGATAGCTCATCTGCTGCTGCACAGTTTGTGTTGGTCATCCTCTAGTCCTTCATCAGTGGTCACAGGACGCTGCCCACTGGAACGCTGTTGGCTGGATATTTTTGGTTAGTGACACTGCGGTGTTTAAAAACTCCAGCAGCACTGCTGTGTCTGATCCACTCAAACCAGCGCAACACACACTAACACACCACCAGTGTTACTGCAGTGCTGAGAATGACCCACCACCTAAATAGTACCTGCTCTGTGAGGGTCCATGGGGGTCCTGACCACTGAAGAACAGGGTAAAAGGGGGCTAACAAAGTATCAGAGAAACAGATGGACTACAGTCTGTAACTGTAGAACTACAAAGTGCACCTATATAGTAAGTGGAGCTGATAAAATGGACAACGAGCATGGAAACAAGGAGGTGGTCAGAATGTTATTCCTGATCGGTGTCTATGGGTGGAGCTGATCTGCTGTAGGCTGAATAGGTGGATGTATGCAAATGTGTCGATTTTTATGATTTTAATACAAAACGGCTGTTTTTGCAGTTTAGCTTCTGTGAATGGACTATGTGGGCTGGGGAGTGACCTATGCCTCTTTGTTGAAAGGCTTTCCATAACATGAGCCCTTTTAGTTGCATAATTCACGTTTAAATGACTTTAGTGATGCAGTCATGCAGTCCAAAGGCTCCAAGGTAAGGCCTCCGGTGTTGATGTTGACACTGGTCTTGATCCGCTGATGCCCAAGAGGACACTTGTTCGGCGTCAGTATCCAAACCCCTTAGAGAATATAATCCTTTTTAATCCCCAGAGCCACAGGGCAGCCAGCCATCCCTGAAGCGTAACCCCAAGGCCTTGAGGCTCCAGAGGCCCCTGACTCCAGACCCCAGCCTTCTATGGCTGTTCTGCCTCAGACGCGCTGCCTTCTTTGGCTACACTCAGAGAGATTTAGGCTCTGAGAGGAGAGCTCAAGTGCTAATCCACTGGTCTTCTCACTGCATGACTGCAGAGCAGCCTTCAGAGACTCAGCGCATGATTAGCGGGACTCTGCTGTCATAACAGGAGTCAGGTCACCGTGAGGGCACGTGGGGTGGTGATGAGATTTTTGTGCATGTAAGTTATTGTCTGATTCTGAATTCTTTTTCTGTTTTTTATTCAGAAACTCTGCTCAGTGGTGACAGAGAACTCCAGGAACATGACGAACCTCAACAAGTATGTATTCTCTCTCTTCTGTTCCACTTAAGGCTGGTTTGGACTTCTGCGAACGTCTAGGCGTCTGACAACATACTTGCGCGTAACATACACTAGAGAGCAGAATGTGCAGAAAACAAAGAGGAAAGTCTTGCATTTTTGCTCTGTTGCTCTGAGATTTAATGCTCTCTCTTAGAGCTTGAAATATTTGTCCGAACTCGACTGCTCATGGACCCGAGGTCTGCGAGGCCTGCGCTTGGTAATAAACGAGACACAAACAGTGAATAGATTCAGTACAGTTTAGTGTAGTGCACTTGATTTGTTTGGCCAAAAATATTTTTGTGTTAAATATCCATGTAAAGTTGTATTTTTTTATATATGTTCTATGTTTTTGTATTAAAGAGGTGAAGTGTAACATCTCGCTGTATCAGCACAGCATCAGAACAGCACAGTATGGAAAGTTTATCCAGACTAAAAGTGTTTGAGATGCTGCTCAAAAGCTTTTGACCAATATGTGTGTTAAAGCAGAACTTAATTTTGGACCGCTTATTATTTAATATTTGTATATTGTTTTATGTTGTATTTATCCACACTCTAATGGTGCTTTTGTTGTCTCTAGGTGGTTCCCTGTCCTGTCAGGTTTCATTCTGTGGTTTGGGTCAATTTCAGGCAGAGTTTTGTTACACTCTGGTCAGTCTCAGGCTCAAACTGTGATGTGGGTCAGGTCATGTTCGAACAGAATTTTGTTGGGCTCAGGTCAGGTTCAGTCTAAGAACGCGATGCTGTACATAGAATCAGACTTGGACAGAATGTTTTTACACTGTATTTGGGTTTGGGCTGAAATGTGAGGCCCGTTATAAGCTCTACTCACGTCACTGGTTTTGTAACGTTTTGAGGATTGCTGTATAAATGTTTGCAGCGTTGCTCGTCTTCTGCTGACCGGTTTTCCAATTGTTCTGTTTAGTTTTGTGCTAGTTCTGGTTCGTCTCAGGTATTATTTGGGTCTCATCCCACAGGCCTACATACATACATACATACATACATACATACATACATACATAAATGTATGATTTTCAACAGCCAAAGTAAATCTGAAATATTTTTATTGTGCAAAACTGAAGTTGGCTCCTTATTGGGCAGCTTTTTGTTTGAATTTTCCATTCCACCTTAAATGGAACAGTAGTTACATTCTGGGATCTATAAAGGCGTCTGTACTGCTGCACCATTTAAGGAGGAACGGGGATTTTGAATAAGAAGGCAACTTCAGCTTGGGTCCAATTTCTTAACTCATTTGTCTCATAAGTGCATCCCATATATTTCTCGCATTGCCTCGCACGGTCAGACACTGCTAGAATTTGAAGAATATTAGTTATTCATGCTTCAGTACCAGCTGGTCTACGTGCACAAGACCGTGGCCTTGTCTGATATAGCTGACTGAGTCAGGTGGCTTCTCAAGCGGTGCGAGAGCAAGAGTGGCAGTTGCTCTGGTGTCCATGTTAGACTAAGGCCCAATCCCATTTCACCCCTCGCCTCTACCACTTAGCCCTACCCCTCTGTTTTGCCTAGGGGTAGGGCGTCCTGATTTTTGTAGAGATAGAGGGGTAGAGCGAAGTGTTAGAACTACATGACCCTCTAAACTGAGGTTTTTCAGTTTTGAGGAAAACAGAAAAAAACACAGGTGACTGCACAAGCGACCAAAGAAACCTACAAATGTGAGAATTTTCTCTGTTTAAAGTTATGATAACCATCATATTATCTTAGTATAACATCCATTTCAATGTATTTTGGTCCTTTTCTTCATAACAAGCATGAAAAATCGCTAGTAGTCTGCTGATGTCTTGATAGCCACCTAGCTAAATTTCCCGTTCCGCCTTAAATGGTGCACCAGTTACGTTCTGGCACCTCTGGCATCCACCATTTAAGGCGGAACGAGCAAATTCTAACAAGAAGCTGGTGAATTTGTGACTTCAGCTTCATATCACTGAAGAATTAGGGGTGGGCGATAATAAATAATTGCCCCCTCTTTGAAAGCATATTGTTGCCCTAAATGTAACTAAAGCCCAGCAGTGAGGAGCTGAACTTTACCCTCCTCTGCTGTCACTGCAGACTGGCAGGGTCTCCTACAGAGCAGCACTAGTAGCTGTTAATGAAGTGATGTTCTTTTTTTTTATTGAGGGTCCCATTTCAGAGGGAAGATTTCACCCACTATCCCTTATAACTCAGTTCCAAGGGGCAAGGAGACACTTGAAAACAAGGGGTAGGGGTAGAGAAAGGAAAAGGGATTGAGCCAAAGTCTAACCCCTAAAGAGTGGCCTTTCGTTGGACTAATTCAGATGAAATAGACTAGACAGCAGGAGATGGTTGAGAGCCATTTGAAACGTGATTGAAACCTCCCTGACTCAGCCACTCAGCTAAGGAGAGAACGTTTTGGGCTTATTATCTGGGCTTATTTGTGGTAACAGTGATGACAGAACTCATACCAGATGAAGAATGTCGACTGGTATACCGGCATCACCCACTGATGTCTATACAGGGATCTTCGCGGACGTATATACCGCCTTAAATCGCATCCTTTTCCAGCTCCTACAAGAACGCCTTCTGAAAGACAGTCATTCTAAGGCAGAATGATAAAAATTAATCTATTGGTTATTTGTATCGACTACAAGGTGTTCATTATCGATTATAGATGTCTGCCCTCCAATTCTGTACCACCTAATTCTGCATTGTAATGTACTTAGTGGCCTCACTGTAATCGGTCAGTGGGTCCATTTGACATCCAGCTACTACAGTGGTGACTGTTTTAAGAGAGGATGCTCCTTCCTAAACAGTGGCAGGCAGGAGATACCACTCATCTAAGAACCACTAGCGCTCGCATCCCAGAAACCACACGTACAGCCAGGTTGTCATGTGTATGGCAGTAGCAGCGATTTGCCTGGCAAATTCTTTGTGTGCATATTCAGCTTTTGTCAATATTCAAAAGGAGCCAAAGCAGAATGGGTCATCTGTGGAGCGAAACGCGGTCCAGCTCGTCGAAATGGAAGTTCACTTTGTTGACTCTTTCGCTGGCCCCTGCAGGAAGAAGCCAGACTCCCAGAATGCACTGGGCCTGAGGACACCCACGGGCAGGCTGTCTGTTGCGATGCGAACGAGTCTGCTTCTCTTTCTCACTCCCACACTCAATGTGCTGGTAAGATCTCTCTCATGCATTCATTTATTTTAGCTACTGAACGCTTTGCCACGTAGGGGAGAGAGAACTCAGCAGCGCACTGTTTTGATCAACGGTTTGCTTTCAGACTGCTTGCATGAACTCATATGTAGTATTTGCTACATAGTACAAGTCATATTATTTCATAAATCCAGAGATTTAGAGATTATATATAGTATATCGTATAGTCCTGTTGATTTTTCTTGTTTTCGTTATGTATTAACATTATGCATGATGTGTTAATAACATGCATTGCAAAATACTAACTAAATATACACTTAAGTGATTCATGCTTTATTGCCTAGGCAACCATTTGATTCTCAAGTGCTTTGATTTCTTCATGAAGAACACACAGTGTCTGCTTATGTGGCTTTACATGAGTGTTCGCATTAGTACTGGTAATGGTGAAAAATCTGATTTACACAACCGACCCATATATAGTCAATCAGCCATCCAAACGTATTCTTTTCTTAGTTTTATTAGTTTAGCGCTGGAGCTACAAGGCTATCAATGCTCTCAAACACTAAGTCAATAGTCGCCCAAATCTTTTCTGCAAATGCATCCCAAAAACCCATGCTCAGACCACACCCAGCTCTTCATTAATGTTGTACAGACTTGATTTAGGTCATTATCAATTAGGACAGGGTTTCCCAACCACCGGGCCCTGGACTACAAGTGGGTAACCATTGGGGGTCCTCAGGCCAATACTGACAGGGGCCCATTGATGGTACTTTGGCATAAAAATCAGTGATTAAAAAAAATAGACTTGACAATAATAAAGAAATAAAGTTTTCAAATGGTAAAGAATATTTATACAAATCCTGATACAAACTCGGTAATTTTTTGCCTTTTGATATGAAATATACCCCAACTTTTCAGTTTTAGCGACTACTGTAAAAACATTCCACTTAATTTGCTGCTATTCAGCCTGATTTTGTAGTGTAAAACAACTTTATGTTCACTGAAACACATCTCACACATCTGAAACACATCTCACATTGCAAGGTGGGCACCCAAACATGGCTGTTGACAATTTCCCAAAAATAAACTTTTTTAAGTGAAAAAAAATTTGCTTTAAAGCACAGCCTGACTTGCTGTGAGCTGCAGAAATGAACTTAAACTTCACTGTGTAGTTGAACACAGTGTAACATGGTCTGTAGGGTCCATAAGCCAGTGTGAGGTGCATGTGAGCGAGGGGGGAGGCAGATTTTGCAGGGGAGTCAGAATTTGACACAACACTTATTGTCTAAAGTGGCTATGGTGTTTGTTTCATGATGAAGTTTTGTTTATATTTTATAGCGCCCAGTAAGTCATACTGTGTCCTAAACCACATCAACAAGACTGTGCATACCTAATTAAGAACTGTGTGCTGGTTAGGAAGAAGTTTTGGGGAGTTATTTACCAAAATGATTTGGGTGACTATTGACTTCTTGTGTTTTCTAGAAATGTTAGCCTCGTAGCTCTAGCGCTGAACTTAAGAAGCAAAGTTTGGACATCAAACATGTCTTGAGTTGTCCACTACATCTGGGCTAAGTGGAAGATTGTGTACATTTGATTTTTCACCCAGATGTTCGTTTAAATGTCCTCAAGTAGGGCTGTGCTGTATATTGTTTGCTAAACATGAATTTTGGTCAGTGTAATATTGATATTGCTCATTTTGAAGCAGGTGAACCAAATCTGACGCTTGCGGAAGTCCTTCCCACTCCTCTGGCCCAAGACCAGGTGCCCTCAGCCCAGGACCTGAGCCTGCCCACTGACCTCACTCCCCCAAAGGCCTCGGAGATGGTACCTCCCACGAGCGATCAGCCTGGACCAGATGAAGCCGTTTCTTCTCCTGAGAGGTGAGAGCTGCGCCTCATCCTTTGATACAAGATGCTTGACTTTGACTTATCAACACCAGTGACCTGACACCAGTGCAATAAAGCGCTGGACAATTCTGAGACTCTATCAGCGTTTCGGCCTGGTCGCATTTGAAGTGCCTCAGTCACACCCTGAGCCTCTCATTTGCTAGTCAAAGTAGTGTTTTTTTTTTCTCCCCCTTCCTGGCTGCATTTGCTCTCTTTGCTTGGGCTTGTTAAGTGGGTTATCACTGGTGGCTGAAACCTCGCTTTGCATGGCCGCCACGCACCTGTGTGCTGAGGCTGCTGAGGCGGTTACAGCACACTGCCTTTACTGACTCTCAATAGCGCGCAAGCCCAGCTGCATCCTGGCCGAGAAAGCGAGCGAGAGAAGAGTGAGAAAAGTATGCTTCTCCTTTTGTTTTTATTCGTTTATTTCATTTATTGAGGAAGGTGTCTTGTCCTTGTCCAGGTCCCCACAGCAAACAGCCGTCACTGAGAGAGGACCTGAGGGAGAGCAGGACGCCACGGCCAGCATGAGCAACTCGCAGGTCAGTTGGTGGAGCTGGTGTGAAACAAAGAGGGGGAACTTGTTCAACTCTCAGTGACACTTGCTTCCCCCTCTCTCTCACTCTCTCTCTCTTTACTTCCTCTTCTCTTTTTCTTCCCCCTTTTCTTTCCTCTTCTCTTTCTCTCTCTCGCTCTCTGCCTAAAACGTCCTGCTAATAAGTTCTCTGTGAGTGGTTTGAGTGCACACTGATGTCTAATGACTAGCAGTAGCAGGTTTTCCGGGGGAGGGTGGGGGTGTCATTTATGGGTAAGCTGAATGCAGTGAACGTAGAACCACTGTTCTAGACCTAAGAACCAAGCTAAAGCCTTGCGGTTTTTGCTTTTAGTAAGTGCCGGCCCTGTGACCAGGTCTGAATTAGTCATTAAGTTTCTCTCTTTCCCCTCTGTGTTTGTTAGCATTAGCAGTAATTCATTTGGCTCATTAAGATCTCATATCTGGCTTTCCCTCAGTGCCATGCAGACTAGCTAATGCTGAGCTCTGTGTGTGGCGTTATCAGCATTAGGATCTATTTGGGGAACTTGTTCTAATACCACAATAAAGCAGTGTTTGAACAACATGCACTGTAGTTTGGTGGCAGAAATAAGTCTCTATCAGGGTCCGCCAGATTCACAGCTTCTGTTCTCCTGTGTTTTACGTTCTCTTAGGAAGGCAGCTTGCTACCGTTTCCTCTTTATGGTAATGTTGACCAGTCCCACGCCTCGGCTGGGTGGTTTTATTTAAGCGCCTCTTATGTAATGCAGAAGAGATGGCCACTAAGGTCCACAGGCTTCGCTATGATCTCTCTGGAGTGAATGTTTCGACGAGCGAGGAGCCTGCAGCTATTTTTTGCTTTGTTTCCATGGGATGCTCTTGCACAGAGAAGAATTAACTTGTCCATCAACACCCACTCCTTTTTTCTTTTCTCTTGCATTAATGTGAAAGTACAACTCCACTTAATCTTTACTTTTTTTGGGTAGAGAAGGTTTACTGGTCTCCCTTGATGTTCCACATAGATTTATTCGCTTGTTTTTACTGCAATATAACGTCTGGAGGAAAAACTGCTGGATCATTCTGGGCTTGTTGGGAGGTTAAGCACCAGCATGCATGGTGATAAACATGTCCTAACGCTCTTATGCAGCCCTCTAGTCCAGTGGTCAGCAGCCCTTATCCTGGAGGGCTGCTTTGTTGTAGAGTTCCAAGCCAGATGACCCTTTACTCACACAGCACTAATGCGTTGTTGTTGTTGTTGTTGTTGTTATAATATATAGTTGTAGTAATAATGATAATAATAATAATAATAATAATAATAATAATAATAATAATAATTATAATGTAATAATAATATAATTTAAAATTATAATTTTTTCATTCTTTGGTAGAATAATGGGATGCCAAAATTCATTGCTTTCTTAGTCTTCAAGATGGTCTATTTTTTATCACTGGTAGGGCTGGTTGAATAGCATAGTGGATAACAGCATCATCCCATATAGAGGAGATCGGAGTTCAGACTCCCTGTCGAGGCTGGAGCACCACAGTTGCACCAATAAGAGTCCTTGGGCAAGACTCCTAATTGCTACATTTGCCTACCTCTGTAACATGATAAAAATGTAAATGGCTTTGGATAAGAGCCTCAGCCAAGTGCTGTAAATGTAGAACTATGCTCCTAAAACTACATTCACTTACCGTTGTCCAAGGCTCTAGACCAGGGGTCGGCCACCTAACTGTTTGTCCTTTCAGCAAAAATCAAACCACCTTGGGAGCCACAATATTTTATGTCCATTTTACTGAAATAACATTTTACCATCTTGGCTGAGAATGTCTTAATGTGTGCTAGCTAATGTCCTACTGTAGACTAAAAAAATTAACATAAACAAAAACTTAACTGACTTTGCTCTGCTTGAAGCTTTAGCTCAGCTATAGCCGCTTTTCTCGCATCTCCGGCAGGAAACTTTTACACAAAAATGGAATAGTTTCTTGTAAAATGTCTCTCAACGAGAAATTTGTTATGAGGCTGATGTCGTTTCTGATTCTCCAGCTTCTTGATCGAATTTTCCCGTTCCACCTTAAATGGTGCCTGAGGCCAGAATGTAACTGCTGCATCATTTAAGGTGGAACGGGAAAATTCGAACAAGAAGCTGGTGAATGAGAAGCAACTTCAGCTTCTCGACTTTTCAGTGTTTGTCAGTTTCTCATTGCAGATTAAACGTATCAGGAAACCAGCTGGAGTGATTATAAATGCAAATAAGTCCATTTGTCTCCAAATCATCAATGTTCATCTTAAATCTCTCTCTTTGCCGTTTCGTTGCTACCAGCTGGGCAAGAGTCTTGTCTGCGTTATGGTGACCAGCAGTCTGTACGCCAACCTTCAGGGTTAAAGGGTGAAATAGCAGTTCTACATTAACTCCAGAGTTTAAGACCATTTATTGTTAAACTGTTTTGAACGATCAGCAGAGCTTTATTTTACTGTAAAGGAGGATTATTTTTATTTTTACCTACAAATCTAATTCTGCTGTGGAGCCACAACAGGGCAGTAAAAGAGCCATACGTTGCCAACCGCTGGTCTAGACTAACACATCTCATCATGGGGACAATAAAATATAGCATGCAAGATGTTTAAACTGATTTGGGATACTCGTTTTACTTGCGTGTGTTAATGTGACAAAGTCAGTAAAGCATCGTAAACAGTCATGAAATCATGAACATGCCATCCGTCCATGGCCAAACTAAATACAGCAGTGTTGAATCCAGAAACTGTTTTTAATTCCTGTGTAAATAACCTTGATCATCAAATTTCCTCTGGTAGCATAATGCCAGTTTCCATTAGCTCATCAGCTGGAATTTCCAGTATCAAACCAATGATTGTCTATTTATTTTTTAACTATTAAAGCTTTTAAGAGAATTTTAAGTAACATTTTTTTGCCTTAGTGTGTTGGAATTTAAGTCCCTCTGGAATTTGGTTGAATATGATAACACAGACTATTGTCCAGTGTTTACCAGCAGTGTCACATAGCGTCCAAACATTTAACCCTTTCAGACCCAAATTATGTTCTATGGTCTGTTCTCATTCTAACGACAGCCAAAATTGATAATAGTAATATTTGTTTATAATTGCTGTTTTCTAGCTGTTTCTGAAGCCCTGGTGTTCTGAAGAGCAGCAACATTCCAGTATTAAGATATTGTTTCATTAGAGTTATTATAAGAAACCCTGAATACAGTGGACTTTACGTGCAGCGTGTGTGAGTGTATATATGTGTGCATGTGTGCTAAGCATGAATTGTCTGTGTTGCTGTCTGACGTGTTTTGGGAATCTGTAGCTTTTTGTGTGGTGAATTCTGCCCCCACAACTCAAAACTGCCAGGACAAGCACCTCTTTGTCTGTCTGTCTCTCTGTTGGTCTGTCTCTCTATATGTGTATCTGTTTACCTGTCTGCTTATCGATATTGCTGTCTCTGTAAAGAAGCAGGCGGACAAGATACAGTGTGTGTTTCTGTCTGTCTGCTTATATATCTGCTTATCTACATTTGTGTCTGTCTATCTGTCTGTGTCAGTCTTTTTCTGTCTGTCTGCTTATTTATATAGCTATGTCTGGCTCTGTCTGTCTGTCTGTCTGTCTGTCTACTTAACTACATTACTTTCTATCTGTCAGTCGGTCTGTCTGTCGGTCTGTCTGTCTATCTCATTGTCTTAGTCTATCTGCTTATCTATGTAGGTGTCTATCTGTCTGTCCCTCTGTCTTTTCTTTTTCTGTCTGTCTGCTCATCTATTTCAGTGTCTGCCTGTATGTTTGTCTGTTTGCCTGGCTGTCTGCTTAACTACACTGGTGTCTGTCTGTTGGCCTGTCTGTTGGTCTGTCTGTCTCATTGTCTTTGTCTATCTGCTTAATCTATGTAGGTGTCCATCTGTCTCTTTGTCTGCCTGCCTGTCTGTCTGTCGGCTTATCTGTATCGATATCCCTGTCTCTAACTGTCTACCTGCTTCTCTGTGTCTATCTATCTATCTATCTATCTATCTATCTATCTATCTACCTATCTATCTATTGTCTATCTAGCTAATGCTGTCTGTCTGCTTCTCTATGTCCATCGGCGTCCATCTACCTGTCTGTCTCTCTGCTTCTTTTCCTCTTTCTGTCTCTCTATCTATATATCCATCTATCTCTCTTGCTCGCCCACTCACTCTCTCTGCCTGCTTCCTTCTGTCTCTGCCTCGTTCTCTCACTCATTCTCTCTCACCCTTAACCAGCCGCATGGCTCTCTTGCGCGTTATGTAAGAAATGAGCACTTGGAGCCTCCTCGCTCTCTGTGCTCAGCAGAGCATAGCTTCGCTTTTCAGCGCTCATGCCATGGGACAGGTACGGAGCCGCGTGCGCGCGCGTGTGCGTTTGTTGCTTACTGTGTCACCAGGTCATTTATGCTGCGTTACTTCCCTCTCGTAGAAACTGACACAGGAGCAGCCTTGTGACCTGCCTGCAGCCGTAGACAGGTAAGGCGCCCTTCTCTCATTACTAATATTTGAATACTGTGCATCACTGGACATCAGGCATACCCCCATTTTTTTCCTTTCCTGAAACGGAAGGGGTTCTGTTCAGCATGTAGTGACTGGAAGTTTGCATTCCAGGCATTCGTGTAATTTTATGTGCGATTCCCTCGATCTGATAATGGCGAGTCTGTCTCTCTGCACTCAGGAGGTGTCTGCTGCCCGTAGCAGAGGAAGAGGAAGCAATGCCAGAAGCGGGTCAGCAGGTGGCCTCGGCTGAGGAGGTCACAGCAGGTAAGAGGAGAGGATGCACGCTTTTGCTTCGTGCCAGCTCTGTGGCAGGGGAACCTAACCTCTGACGTTTGCCTTGGGTTCTTGTGTTTTCCTCCCTCTTTACTTCTCCACCTCCTCCACTATTAGGTGGTAAGGTCAAGGCGGGCAGTGAGGAGCCAGATACTGCAGCAAATTCTGACTGCACAGCAGCTGCCGGCCAAGCGAAGGAGCACCCACCTTCAGATTCCACCAGGGGCAGCCCTCCTCCTTTAAGCTCCAAAAAGGACTCCCTGACTCTCCGAAGCAGGTTCAAGAGAGACCTGGTGAGCGATTTTTGTGTGATTGTGAGAATTTATGGTGATGGCAAAAATCTAGTTTTTTTTCTGTCATGCGGCTCGGGTTACTTTCGTTTCACTTACAAGTATTTTGTTATTATTGAAAGATCTCCGGTGCGTCCGAGAGAGGCTAAATAAACATTTAACCGCAAGGTCTAATAGAGACCTGTTTGTTTGTTTGTTTGTTTGTTTGTTTATTTATTTTCTCAGGAGATGTCTCGCAGCATGGAGGCCATAGAAGAGCAGAAAGCCCAGGAAGACAGCGAAGCTTCAGTGACCACAGAGAAAGAAGGTAAACAAACCACAGACTAAAAGAAAACGTTCCCCGTTGCTGATGATGTTCATCACAAGAGAAAGCTGCTAGGGATTACCCAGCATTATGCAAATCAGGTCACCATAAGCTTTCATTCACTGTCAGTCACGTTAGCGATCGTGGCCGAAACCTTTCGTTCTTAGTGGTTTGTTTATTTTTTTTTTTGTGTGTGCGCATTCTCACTCTTAGGTGACGTGTCTGTCATTTCTGAAGATGCCAGCGATTCAACCAAAGATGATCACAACAGGTTATCATCATTTGAATGTTGGGTTAAATATCTTTTTCAATTTTTTATTTATAATCATATATATGTGTCTTATAACTTCTCATTCTTCTGTGTTTAAATATCTTCCCATGCAGCCTGTCTCAAAGTGACAAAGAGATCGAGGTGAGTGCGTTAAAGTGTAATTCTTTATTTATGAACCTACATATCACTGTTGTCGGAAGAAAACCTCATATCTCAAAAATGGTAACTTTACAGGAGAAGGAAAAAACCTACTTTACTTTTAACGTAAGTCAATGGAACCAGACTTTTTTCCAAGCCATTTTGGTCCATTTCTTATAGTCCATTCATCATGAAATTTACATACAATGTAAAAGATAACTATAAATTATGTCAAAAGCTGAAAAACACCAAAAATGGAGATACGAGGTTTTCTTCCGACAGCAGCGATATGTGCGTGTAACACATTTACAGTTGTATGCACTCCTGGTCAAATTGCATTTTTGCTTGTTTGTTTGTTTGTTTGTTTTTTGAAGTGAAAAGAAGCAAATGCAACTTCTAAACTGTTTAACAAAAAAAATAATTTCTGTCAATATTCATGCACAGTTACTTTATATGTGATTAGCTTAAATGGATAAAATAGTAATTGTGATATGTGAAAAAGCTTGTACTTAGTAAATCAATACTTAGTAACACCCTCTTAGGCAGATATGGCTTGCAATCGCTTTTGTACCCGGCGAAGAGTCTTTCTGTTCTTGTTTTAGGAATTTTCACCCACTGTTTCTTGCAGAATGCTTGTTTTTGTGACATTGCTGTATGCACAGCATGTTGAAGATCTAACCACAGAATTTAACCCTTGTGTGGTGTTCAGGTCTGTGTGACCCATTTTTAATGTTTACCAAAAGAAAAATTGATGTGATTTATTATTATTTCAACCTCAGATTCTTGGCCTTTAGTCATTTTCTGTGAAGAACATATAAAATAACCCATTTTCAGTGTCTTCACTCTGTTCACCCCCCACACATTTATATTACACATGTGGTGTTGGGTGAACCCGCGGGGAGTAAAAGTGTGGAGGTGCTGTGTCCTTCACTCTGTTCTCCTCCTACATGGCCTGCTGTTAGTGTGTGTGTGTGTGTGTGTGTGTGTGTGAGGGTGGACAACATGGACAGGCTGCTGATTGGCTACAGCTGCTAAAGGAGAACCCTACGCTGGACACTTGTGATATTTTAAACATCTGGTATTTTTACATAAATTATTTTGACTGTATTGATTTAAAATCAATAATGTGGTGGGTCCAGCAGACCACTGAGTAACACACACATCAACACCACACAAGAGGTAAATGATGTTCAAGCTAGCGGATGGTGAGGGCCTTTCCAAAAGCTTCAGCTTGCATTTCTTGAAGTAGTTCATGGTGGATTTTAAAGTCGCTGTTGCAGAAGTCTCTCTTTTTAGCTTCGGTTTCATGACTGACTGTGTTTCCAGAATTTGCTGGTATTTAGTGGAATACCTTTTGTGCTTGGGGCCACATATTTCTGTTGTTTTAGTTGTTTTAGTATATTATATATCTTCTTCAATGTATGCATCTGTATAATACCATACAGCAATACTTTTACTCTCGTTTTGCCCTTTAGTGTACTTTGTACTGCTGTAATAGACGACTTTCCCTCTGGGATTTATCTATCTATCTGTCTATCTGTCTATCTGTCTGTATGCCTGTCTGTCTGTCTGTCTGTCTGTATGCCTTCTGTCTGTCTGTCTGTCTATCTACCTACCTACCTTTAGTTTATTGTGCAGAACTTTTATTGTCTGTATGTCTGTCTGTCTCTACGTATCTGTTTGTTTATCCATCTACTTGGCCATCCACCCAGATAACTATGTCTATGTATCTCTGTCAGTTTTTATGTGTCTATCTGTCCGTCTGTCTATCGATCCGTCTCTCTATTGATCCATCCATCCATAATAAAAGTTTATTGTGCAGTGCTTCTATCTGTCTAACTATCTGCCTATCTGTCTATCTGTCCGTCTATCTATCTATCTATCTGTCTATCTATCTATCTGTCTTTAAACGTAAATCAAATTTAAAGTAGGTTATTTTCTAAAATAGTTTGCTGCAGAGGTTGTTTACTTTAGTTGTGGTTAATAGGGTGTTATTTGGCCAGAGGTTCATACAGCTGCAGGCTATATTACAGGTTTCTTGTCTGCTGATTGTGTTGTCGGCCTTCTTGTCTTGGCTTCTGTACCAGACGGAGTTCCACCGACTGGCTCTGGGCTACAAGTGTGACATGTTCACTCTGGAGAAGAGGCTTCGGCTGGAGGAGCGCTCACGAGACCTGGCTGAGGAGAACGTCCGCAGGGAAGTGTCCAGCTGCCAGGGTCTCCTTCAGGTGTGTGTTCTGTAGTTGGCCAGCAGTGTGTTTTGGAAATGTTCAAATTTCGCGTACATTTTTTATGTAAACTAAGAACTCTATACGCAGAGTTTTCACTAATATAGTGGACTGTGCAGAAGTCAGTCGTCACTCAGAGAAAGTATCTTTGCTAGTTACAAACAGGTTAGAGAGAAAGCCGGTCCTGAGCTCAGAGACTGCTAGAAACAAAGGTCCAATGTTGATACCTAAAAAAAAAAAACAGAATTAAACACAGCGCATTATAATACGTTTCTATAGGTGCTTAAGCAACTCAGTGCTCATTTAAGTGCCGTATAAAGAGACGGTCTTTAGTCTGTGTTTGAAGGCCGCAAGAGACTCTGCTGTTCGGACAGCCAGTAGGAGTTCGTTCCAACACCCGGACTCCAGGGCAGAGAAAAGTCTTGCTGCTTGTCTTCCACGCGTCTTGAAGGATGGCGGGTCGAGCCGAGCTGTACTCGAAGCTCGAAGGGCTCGAGGTACAGTTCGAGTTTTGACCATTGCCATCAGGGAGGGAGGGGCTGGTCCGTTTTTGGCTTTGTAGGCATCAGGGTTTTAAATCTGATGCAGCTACGGGAAGGGAAGGGAGCGCAGCAGTGGAGTGACGTGACTGAACTTAGGAAGATTGAAGACGAGCCGTGCTGCTGCATTCTGGATGAGTTGCAGAGGCTTGATGGCCGCATAGGGAGACCAGCCAAGAGCGAGTTGCAGGAGTCAAGCCTTGAGATGACCAGAGACTCAGAATTTTCAGTATTTAGTGCGTCCACTCTTAACATTTATTACAGCTTTCATTCTTTTCAGGAGACTCACTTTCAGTTTCTACAGGATAGTTTTTCCACACTTCTGAAGTTCAGTCCTGGAAGCTGGTTTTGCATTTTCGACTTCTTACCATCCAAGTAATCCATCCAGTGATGTTGAGGTCTGGACTCAGGTCGTTGTTTTGTGAACACCAGCAGCTTCTTTGTTTGGTTTGCAAATGTTATATCGTCGCCGTCCAAAAAAAAAAAAAGAGTAGTTTTACCGCAGAGGGCAAAAACGTCTTAACTATTGATGTAAGTTAATGTAAAAAGGGTTTTATTTCAAGTCATTGTAGAGTATTTCTATTAGTCCAATCATCATGAAATTTTCACAAGATATAAAGGGCAGCAGCTGAGTTCAAATACTGTAGAAAAATAAAAATCAACAAAAATGGAGATACATGTTTTTCTTTGGACAGCGACAATATTTTGCCTCAGTAATGTCTTCTTGACAGCAACCCAGGAAGAGCTTTAAATGGTGTTTATCTGTCGGGGGAGTTTTGGTGGTCTAGCAGGTCTTGTATGGTTGTCAGGAGCCCCATTTTCTCCATCTTTCAACCATTTTTTGAACTCGAATTTCGGAAGCTCCTGTTTTTCACTTTGACTTTCTCCTTCCTTGTGCAAGTGGGTTATCTTGTATCTAATCTCCTCAGAAGTATTTCCTGAAAAATGAATAACTTCTACTTAATGATCTCTGACTTTTGCACAGTGCTGTGTGTAGTTATGCCAAATCATTCCTGTTTTTGCATTGGAAAATGCACCTTTTATGCATCTTCATTGGCAGAAAAGTAGAAAAGTGCTGTAAATCGCCTAATTTGCCCAAATTTGCAAGATTTTCAAGATAATTATACAGTGTTGGCCTTAAAGTTAACTGCAGTGTAATACGCTACATATACTGAACTACATGGACTACATTAATTGTATTGATTTGCATTTGTAGTTTGCATCAGGATAGTACAAAACATTTGGCTTTGACTTTGTTCGGAGGCTTTCCCTGCTTTCTCCACTGAAGTTAAAGGGTACTCATTAATACCACATCACCTGATCTAACCACCAGGATGGGGAAATCCCTTCATAGCTGCATGAAAATGACTTCCTCAAAGGTCTACAGCAGTTAATGGTTAATCTGGTTTAGGCACCTGCTCCAGTGAGGGGTTAGAAAGCTGTGGTCGAGGGTGCTGATCATGTGCTACAGTGATTATAAATAGATCATGGAGGGTTTTGCTTGCTGTGTTGTGCACCCAGGCTCTGATCCCCTTGTGTGAGGACGATAACCAGTCTATGGAGATCATCCAGCGGCTGCAGAAGAACCTGGACATCCTCATCCAGTCCATGACCAGAGTTTCCAGCCGCTCTGAAATGCTGGGCGCCATCCACCAGGTCTGTATGCTTACCTGGTGCTCCAGTGTAGTGGGTCCAATAAGAAACGACCATACTTGTGGTCTACAGATCAGATTCCCGTATTTTAATTAGAGGTGCATGACACTGGTGGCCTGTTTTCCAAAAAGGTGTCCTATACTGTGCTTGTGCATGCACTGACGTGTGGTCACTTGGTCACTTCTATCAAATGGATAGAATAATGGACCACCACCCCATACACCAATTAGAGTCCTTGGGCAAGACTCCTAATATTTTGCACATACCAGTATGTAATTTGCGCTAAATAAGAGCACCTGCTAATTATGTTTACAATAATTAAGCATTTGCCAGATAATGATGGGAGCTGCTCTCAGCCAATCACAACCATCTCTAAACACTATTTCTACTGTCAAGTGAAGGAAAAGCTGACAAACCTCCTCAGAACAAACTTGCAGTGAGAACGGCAACGACAGTAAATTAGTCAGAATTACACGGCTAAGAAATAGTGAATATATAATATTGCAGAAGAATGTTATGAGATCTAGTGTTAGCTTTAGCGTTAGCTTATCTGAACGTGTAGCTTTCGTCTCTAAAACATCCTCATTAGTCATTAAAAAAATGCCTCTAATGTCCGGTGGCTAAGTGATTTCCCTGGTTTGATTTAATGTAAGCATAGTTTCCAGATGTTGACCATTTGCAAAGTAATGATGAAAGTGCCTCTTAGCCAATCACAACCATCTCTAAACACTACTTCCTCTGTCGACTGACGGAACTCCTCAGAACAAACTTGCAGTGAGAACGGCGGCGGCAGTAAATTAGTCAGAGTTACAGGGCTGAGAAATGGTGAATAGGTGTTACAGAGGAACATGGAATTCATACTGACCTTCTGGAGGGTGGAGCTGCTTCTTCATTTTTTTTTTATTCCTGAAGCTAAAGGTTTGGATTAAACTCTGTGGAAGACCAAACTTACAGCTCAATGTCTTTAACAGGCTTTGAGATAAATTAAACGTAATGTATTTTGCTGTAGTTGCTAAAACTCATTGTAATATCATGTATAATGATGTATAACATTGCCGTAGAATGTTCAGTTTTCTTAGACCTAGTCTTAGCTTTAGCGTAAGCTCATCTGAAGGGGTAGCTTCCGTCACTAAAACATCCTCATTAGTCAGTAAAAATGCCTCTAATGTCCAGTGGCTCAACGATGTCCCTGGTTTGATTAACGTAAACAGTTTCCAGATGTTGACCATTTGCAAAATAATGATGGAAGCGCCTCTCAGCCAATCATAACCATCCCTCTAAATTGGCCTACATTCGTATTTTGTCCGTTCTTGAACGTGTCTAAAGTGAACATCATATTTTTTTTTTCTTTTGAATAATAAATTATTCTCAGATGTTCTCCTCTGTGAGCTTCTAGGTTGTCTTTTGTTCTTCCAAACTTTGTAGCCCGTTGGCACAAATTCTATGTAGGGTCTGGCTGCAGACGTGCACTCTCAGCCTGACATGCACCGCCAGCCCATTGATGACGTCAGTGCTGCTCTGCCACGACAGTGTTTTTGTTGGTTTTATGAGCAAAAACATTGAACCACGAACTACTGGGTAACAAGAGATACACTGAATGTATATTAACGTTGTCATACTGATAATAAGGTAGTTAAATATGGAAACTTCCAAAATGAAACCTACCACGGCGATAAAAGATGAATGCCGGGTTTATTCGCCTAAAAAACAAAAAGGCTACTGAAACTCATGAAAGCCAAGCTGAAGTCGATCAGAGCCGGTTATCAAAAACTGTAATATTGATTAAAATAGAGCTCATTAAGGATTCTAGGAGGTTGTGACAACGTACAGTCAACGTAGTACTGATTTACTTCTGCTGTCTCGTCAACGTCGTCACAACCTCCTAGAAAGCTGTCGGACAACGTTGTCATAACATTCTGAGGAATTACATCTCAACATTGTGTTTTCAGGGCCGTCAGGAATAAAACCTGATGGTTTTGCTTCCTAACGGGAATTGGCTTAATGGTTGCCGTTAGAGGCCATTAGAAAACAATCAAGTGTATGTGGAATCAGTCAAAACACCTGATTAAACGATCAGAATCCTTTACACTGTGATATCAACCCATCAGGAAAACACAGAATACCACTAGCGAATACTGAAAACCACCAGGAATCAACAGACACTTTTAATGGGTTCTATGGGTTTTTCAACAGGGAGGTGTATTAAATGTAATCCTCTAACCGTGTTATGGATGAAAAACGGATTAAGTGATGTTGCTAAGCAGCAGCAGCCAAAAGTTACCGTGCCGTATTGCTGCTCCTGCCATTGTGGCAGAGAGTGCATGTGCACGTGATGTCACCGGGGCTGAGAGTGCATCTGGCTGAGAGTGCATGTCTGCTGCCGGACTCTCTTGGGGGCTGCCAGGTAGACAGATTTGAGAATATGAGGGGCGTAGCAACAGTAAGGGAGGCGGGACTTGTCAGAATTTTGCAAACGGTCTGATTTAGCTGTTGTAGCTGTGCAATATCAATCCGTGATCCATCTTTAGAGATTTAAGCTTATTAGATTTATAGAGTAAACTTGTTTTAAATGCAAAAGCAAGACAAACTGTTATTTGTAGGGTCCTAAACTGTTTATGTCCGATACTGATTTCTTTACAGCCAAAATGCAGTTGGCTACTTTTTTTAAATCCAAAACTCAGATTTTGTGCTACATTAACACACACATACATTTCTAGTACTTTTTATTGGCCAACTTTGCAATATAAATAATATAATTTGCTCTTTAATGGGCCAAACTGGCATTTAATTTTTTTCAAGTTGCCTATTTACTTTTAAGCTATCTATTTAAATAACAAAGTGCTAAATTGAAGCAGGCAGAGGCAGCTGGCTGTTTTGCATAATGGCATGTTATGTAAAATTAGGCTATTTTGGTTCACATGTAGCAGCAGCATTCAAATACAGCGCCAGCGCTCTGACCTGCCTCATCTTATTTACATTATAAATTGAAACAGAAAAACTAAATTAAACTTAATTTGGTGGATTTGCTGCTTCATATTTTGAGCAAACATTTGCAGATTCCGATCTTGTCTGATTCCGATCGTGCATCCTTAAGCATCCCAAAAGCATGCACTACGTTGTGTGAATGGATCAGTAGAATGAATGGATCAGTAGAAATGCTCTGAATGCACTTGCTTAACATGCATGTTTTTTCTTTGGACAGCGACTATATATTATTATAAAAATAATGTGTGTATAAAAAAATTAAATGTGTGTATATATATATATATATATGTGCATATCTATATATGTATAGGTATATATAATCTCGCTGTTGTCGGATTAAAACCTCGCATCTCCAAAAACTTTACAGTAGAAGGAGAAAACATATTTTACTTTAATGTAAGTCAATGGAACCAGACATCTTTCTGAATAATTTTGGGCCATTTCTTTTGGTCCATTCACCATGAAATGTACACACAGTTTAAAGGACAACAGGTACTTTCAAATTATGTCAAAAACTGACAAACGACAAAAATGGAGATACGAGGTTTACATACATACAAACAAACAAATAAATAAATAAATATTTTATTTTTTTTTTTATTTTATTTTTGGCCGAAAATGAAAGAAGTAATAAGCTACTTAGTTTCTGCAGTAGCTATGCTCCTGCTGGTTGTTTATAAGCTGTCTATAATTGCTTCAAATGTGTATTTATGAAGAGTGCAGTCCTTCTAAAAGTACTGATACCTGTGATGTACTCAGAAATGTGTATTTTGAAATAGGGCTGTACGATTTATCGTATTTTTATCGCTATTGTGTGTCCTCAATGAACACACTGTCATGCTGTGATAATAGAACGCATCAAATTGCTGTGACTGTGACGTCTCCCATGAGTGAGTTAACCACGCTGCTATAGTGCCAGTCTCAAAGCAAACGCAGGCGTACAGCTCGGTAACTACAGTATTCGCAACTACTACAAATGCGAAAAACCGGATGAATGCTCTCATTTGCATAGTTGTGTGAAGCAGAAATTTCCAGCACACCTAAATCACCATAAGAAGCTTTGTAAGGAATTTAATATATATAAATAATGTCCTGATAAATGCTATCTGATAATGTCAGAATCGTGCTGTTCCTCAGCAACAATGTTCCTGTGTTCCACACGTGGATTACTCATGCAGCCTGTGTGTGTGTGTGTGTGTGTGTGTGTGTGTGTGTGTGTGTGTGTGTGTGTGTGTGTGTGTTACTCATTCTGGGCGCTGTGTAGGAGAGTCGCATGGGGAAAGCGGTGGAGGTGATGATTCAGCACGTGGAGAACTTGAGGAGGACGTACACTAAAGAGCACGCTGAGCTGATGGAGCTCCGAGAGACCCTCATGCAGAACGAGAGGTCTTTCGGCTCCCACACAGAGAGGGGTAACGCGCACACTGTTGTGATTACACAAGTGCTCAGTTGTCAGTGAACCTACATAACGTTTGCTTTTCACTGCAGAGTATCAGCACTAATGCTTTGCGTCCTCTCGAGTCTGAATGCATCTCAATTCGTTTTGCCTGCAGATGATTTCAGGAATAAAAAGCAGCAAAGCTCCCAGTACTACAAGGTGAGTGTGTGTGAAGGGAATCTGACAGCACAGCCTCTAAGTTCTGAACAGCAGACGAGCAGCTCTAGCACGGTTTGTCTTTGATGCAGTATTTTTTGTAAGCGATTGTAATTTTTATTAAGAAAAAAAGAAACAAACACTGGATATTAAGTGAGTCTCAGATCAAGTGTTATTAATCCATGTTCCGGTGGTTGTGCTAGTTAAGTGGCGGTCTCTCATGAACAGTCATGAATATCTGTTGACGGTGGGTGTGGGATCTGTTGAGTGGGTGATGTGGCAAAAATCCAACATCACAACACTTGTACATTTTCACAGTAGACAATACACCAATCAGACATAACATTCTGACCACCTCCTTGTTTCTACGCTCATTGTCCATTTTATCAGCTCCACTTACTATATAGGTGCACTTTGCAGTTCTACAGTTACAGACTGTAGTCCATCTGTTTCTCTGATACTTTGTTAGCCCCCTTTTACCCTGTTCTTCAGTGCTCAGGACCCCCATGGACCCTCACAGAGCAGGTACTATTTGGGTGGTGGATCATTCTCAGCACTGCAGTAACACTGACATGGTGGTGGTGCGTTAGTGTGTGTTGCGCTGGTGTGAGTGGATCAGACACAGCAGTGCTGCTTGAGTTTTAAAACACTGTGTCCACTCACTGTCCACTCTATTAGACACTCCTACCTTGTCAGTCCACCTTGTAGATGTGAAGTCAGAGATGATAGCTCATCTGCTGCTGCACAGTTTGTGTTGGTCATCCTCTAGTCCTTCATCAGTGGTCACAGGACGCTGCCCACAGGACACTGTTGGCTGGATATTTTTGGTTGGTGGACTATTCTCAGTCCAGCAGTGACACTGAGGTGTTTAAAAACTCCAGCAGCACTGCTCCGTCTGATCCACTCAGACCAGCACAACACACACTAACACCACCACCACCACGTCAGTGTTACTGCAGTGCTGAGAATGATCCACCACCCAAATAGTACCTGCTCTGTGAGGGTCCATGGGGGTCCTGAGCACTGAAGAACAGGGTAAAAGGGGGCTAACAAAGTATCAGAGAAACAGATGGACTACAGTCTGTAACTGTAGAACTGCAAAGTGCACCTATATAGTAAGTGGAGCTGATAAAATGGACAATGAGCGTAGAAACAAGGAGGTGGTCATAATGTTATGCCTGATCGGTGTATTTATCATGATGTTTAGCTTTTTCTGAGGTTTGCAACCATGTTGCCTGAAATGCACCTGTGTTTCTTTATTTAAAAAAAAAAAACTTTTAAGATCACATTTGACCGACAGCCGATTTGGTCAGACTCTGAAGATGAGGCTACACTAAATTCCCAAACTGTCATCACCACTGAGCAGCTTTTCAGTCGGCAGCTGTGACAGAAGAACAGCTAAACAACCTGGAATCAGCCAGAAATGAACCCAACACCATTCGCCAAACTAAATGGGCTGTAAGATGCTTTACAGACTGGCTGGAACAAAACAACATTAATACTGATCTGGCAAAAATTGACAAAACTGAGCTAAACTTGATATTGTGGCTGTTTTATGTCTCAGTCTGACTCTGACGTAGCAACAAGCTGCTCGTTAAGGAACTATAATTTGGCTGAAGGAACTGCGAACATTAAAACATTAAACGCCGCGTTCACGGCCCAGTTTATTAATTTATTGCTTTATTTATTTAACTGTTGTATAAAAGCAATAGAACACTCGAGGAGTGTGTTATCACATTGTTATTTTGCGATAACACACTCCCTCTTGTCTTCTATTGCTTAAGTATTACATTAACTAACTTTTGTAGTTTATTGCTATTTAATTAGAGGAAAGGTAACATTGTACACTGTCAGACACTTTTAATTAATTTATTGCTTGTCATCATCAAACAACTTTATCAAGCATCACATTTTATGTCCATACCTTGCAGCCCTATCGTGATGTAGTAAATAAAAATAATACATTGTCTTGTCACTCACCCGTAACAACTGTAGATCAGGAGTCCATGTGCACATAGTGGCTCTCTGCAGAAGAATCCTATGGTATCATCAGCTTTGTTTTCTTTATGTTGTATCTATAGCCGAATACCCGTCGGGTCAGCATAGCTGCCATCCCCCGTGGAGGACCGATGCAATTTGATTTGGTGAGAAAGAAAGTCTGCTTTTTAAACAGTTCCAGACAGATATTTACTGACGATGGGACAAGTGACCTTGTTGATTTTTTTTAATTCGCAGACCAAAGATGGAATGGAGACGGAGGCAGAGAGGTTGTCTCGTAGATCACCTTGGTGAGTATGAGGAAAAAGGGCTCTGCCACACCTGTATGTGGTCAGCATGGCATTGAAGCTTCCACAGAGACGTCCACTCACAAACAAAACTCAAGCCTGTTTTCAAAGGTTCTAGATGTCTGCTTGGACCTTGCATGCTTTGAGTTTCAGGATGTGAAAAGTCTGCCACGTTTGTTCAATCAAACAAGTGGGCGGAGTGAAACTGCTCAGACCTGGAGGACAAGCAAAGGAGCACAAGACAAGAGCTGGGGTCAAATGTCTTAAAGGACTAGTATGGTGAAAAATCAAATTTAGACAGTTTTCCACTTACCGTAGATGCAGTCGATCAACCAAGACGTGTTAGGCGTCTAAATTTGGTGTCTTCAGTTTAGAACTGGAGCTACAAGGCTAATGTTGCTAACTAACACTAGAGCTCAATAGTCACCCAAATAGCCTAAATTATGTCTTTAAAAATCCAGCACCAAAACTACACCAATCCACATCCTGGTCTTCGTTAAGGTGGTGCAGACTTATCAATGTGGTTTAGGACACAGTATGACTGAGAAAGGACAGAACGGCAGGTAGCCGCTTTAGACAACAGCGTCTGTATTCACAAACTACCTCTGGGGTCGGAGAGCTGCTCTAGAATCAGTATTTGCAACAGTAGCCACGTTTACATGCAGCCTGATAATCCATTAATAATCCGACTAATAGCTCAATCGGACTAGAATACGTCCATGTGTACACTTCAGTTGGAATAGACAAGTCCAGTTGAGGCCATTTGGAATACAATTTATATCTGATTGATCGAGGTGGGAAATCCTGTAAATAATCCGTTAAACAGAAGAATAATATCCGTGTAAACGCCTGTATCTGATTACATTCCCTATCAGAAAGTTTAAGTCCGTTCTGATCATGTTCGTCGCGTCATAGTGAAAGTTTATACCGTTCAACATGGCGGAGCAGAAACTGGTCCGCAGAGGAGACGAAGTTTATGCTCTGATTTTTAAAAGACGGCGGTGGGACGGACGTCCAGCTTATGTGTCTCAGAACACGACGTCTTCCTCTCGGCCTTCTTTAATAAGGACATGTGAAGGACGTTTTCCTGAGTCTGACATCATTTTAAAGCAGTTAAAAACACAAGCGCTGCTCACTGCTGCTCATCTCACTCTGACTGGACTCGCGTGATGCTGGTTGTCATGGTAACGTCTACACTAAGTGGTTCTCTACGCATGCGCGTCATTTCCAATCTGATTACTTGTAGTGAGAATGTGAACAGAGATTCTCCATCAGATTGTTGAGTAGGGTGAGAATATAAACACCTCAGTCTGAATCTACAATCAGAATGTGTTTAATCAGATTGGCAAAAATCTTTGCATGTAAACACAGACAGTGACTAAAGGAATCTGATCCACGATCAGTCCTGCTTTGTTAATACCAGCACTGGTGTTTTCTGAAACAGCTGCCTGTAGCAGTGAAGTACTGTTCATTTTTATAGTTCACAGTAAGTCGTACTGTGTCCTAAACCACAGCGAAAAGACCTTTAATGAAGACCTGGATGCAGTTTGAGAGGTTTTAGTGGTGTATTTTTACAGAAGCTATTTGGGTGACTATTGAGTTCTAGTGTTTGTTAGCAACATTAGCCTGGCAGCTCCAGTCCTAAAGTAAAGAAGCGAAATTTGAACATGCCTTGACGAGTGGAAAACTGGGTAAATTTGATTATTTTGCTGAACTATTCCTTCAAACATCAGATGCCTTTTATGTTTTTATATTATGACAACTGGTGGAAGCTGATCTCAGGTCGGGCACCTGACACTAAAAGCACTGGACACGTGGGCCGGGCTCTCACGGCATGTACCATATCATAGCACTTTGAGACAAGGTGTATGTGTGACGCTTCACAGGAACGTGGTGGGGAAGAGTGCTCAGCGGCCCCCACTGAAGCGCTTCATTAGCTCTGGAGGTTGGGCTGAGACAGATGGGCCTGCTCTTATTAATAGGTAAGGACCTCCGCTCCGACCGTGACCGCCGCTGCCGCCTGCTGCTCACATTGTGCAATAGTTTCACCGTTTTATCTGTGAAAAGCCATTACAGGAATACTTTATCCAGACTGCTGATGTAGCTGTCGATGATTGATTGAATCTGAGAGGTATAATTAGCTTATTTAATTTTTTAATGGCGCTGACTGGACTACGGCCCGATCAATATCTTCTGAAGTTGTGCGGATTTATCGGTATGTGAGAGTATTGATCGTGTTAGCAGATATTATCGCTTAAGGATTCGTAGCTATTTACATGGTGAAACTTTAAATTTTAGTTGCATGAAACTTACCTGAAACTAAATTGCACTTGAGTTGCATAATGTAGAATCCTGCAACTCACTTGAAACTCAGCTGCAACAGTTGCAGGTGTCTCAAGTTCATGGAACAAGCTTCATAAAACAATCAAAATGCTGATAACGTGTCTTGTGATCATATCGAATGACACCATTTCAAAGGACTGCTTACAAAAAACGGCATCAGCTTAGTGGATAAGAAATTGATGGATATCTTCTGAAGTTGTGTGGATTTATCAGTAACGGAGAGATCATTCTGATAAAGCTCTTATATTTAGGAGCTTGTTTTGTGTTTCAGTGAATGGACACCTCTGATGTGAGGAAAGCCTGAGCATTTAAAGGGGGATTCCGCTGATTTTCTGCATAATTCAGCCTTTGAGGTGTAAAACGTTTTTCACAGTGGTTGGGAGTGAAAAACTGTGTTCTAGAGAACTTGCCACCTTAGATTTTTACAGTGGTGGTGATAGGAACCCGGGGTCACAATGTCTACAACTCAAAAAATAATACATTTTCTTTATTATCCCAAACCAACAGTTTACCTACATGAGGTTGCTGAGTTTTATATGTAACATTGATCATGGAAATATAGTGAACATCTGAAAAAAAAAAAAGTTTTATTTGGAGGCTCTTTTGCCTCACAATGTCCTGCATGTAGCCCTCCACAGAGAACGGATTTTAATCATTTAGACCAAAACCTTCTGTGAGGGAGATTTTAGAGGCCTTAAAGTCTTCAGACATTTCCTATCCCACCACCGTGAACAATTCTGACTCAGTAATTTCCTCTAGAATGGAGCATTTCACACCAAACCACTCTGAATGACCTTGTTTACATCTCAACTATTGAATTATACAGAAATTTTGAAAAGGTGGTGGAATTCCCCTTTAACCGTTTCATGCTTCTATGCCTGCTTTTATAGAGAATGTTAAGCTGAACTAGTAAACCATACAAAGTACCATGTAAAATGCCTCAGGCTTAACATTTCAATTCAAATTAAATTCAGCTTTATAGTCGTAATACATATACAGACGTACAGTATAATAAAAAGGTTTGAGCTACTTTTCTGGTGCATAAATATTGAGACAAGGACATGAGTGCATGTGTACTAGTAGGATGATATGTATACCTAAAACAATAAACAAAAGCAATAAATAGACAATTGCTGAATAAACTAGAGACACAGAAGTGTACTGGTGCATAGAAGTGTGTATAAGTATGTGCAAAGTATGTGAGGCAATTTTAATGTTCAGTAAACAGTGGTATGAATGTTAGTGTTCAGTCCAAGTATATATAAAGTCAGACAGCAGCTCAGAATAGCATTAAAGTGCAGTGTGCAAGTAGTTCAAGTCGTTTGTTTTCCTGGCCTGGTGGGTGCTGTTGGTGTGACCAGTTTAACTGCTCGAGGGTAGAAACTGTTCTTGATCCTGGTGGTTCTGGCATTAGGTTAACATTATAATACAGAAAACCCTTTCTGTGACAAGAATAGATGAAAAATAAGAGCTAATTAACTGGAACGTCATGTTAACTGCTGAGAATGTTTAGAATACCCCTCCTCGCCCACCCTTATAGTGTAGCGAATATTGCGAGAATATTGCGATACTTGAAACTTTCATGATTCACAATACATATTACAAGATTTATATTTAGTTTTTCTGAGGTTTGGTAAGAATTGACATGCACGGGAAGGAGCACATTCAGGGCAATTTGCCCTGTAAAGCCTGAAATAATCATTTAAACGTCAGAGGCGTCAGGTCACAAGGTTTTCAGACTGTTGTACATCTTTACATATTAACGTCCGACTTGATGTTTAGGTCTCAAATGATCTCAAACTCAACATTATACTTATAAAGATATGACAATAGTAGATAATTCACTCGCATCACATTCACTCACGTTGAGTTGCATAATGTAAAGTGTCCTGCAACTCACTTGAAACTCAGCTGCAAGCTTATCAACTTCATGGAACAGGTTTCATGAAACAGCCGATCAAAACACCGATAACGCATCATGTGATCACGTCGATCGACACCATTTCAAAGGACTGATTTACAAATGGTGTCAGCTCAGTGGACAAGAAAGAGAAGACACTCTTTTGGATGCTTAAAAAAAAGGAGATACTCCTAACAGATTTCATGCAATGTTGGAAGTTTAATTTTGTCAGTTAACTGATGAATAACACACAAGAGTTTCTCAAAGCTGGAGTTAACTCGCCAGCTAATGCTAACAGCTGTATAAACTCTTCTCTCTTTCTAGTAGTCAGTATTTCACCCACACTCGTTTAGCCCTAGCATATACAAGGAATCGTGCAGAGAGAGAGCACTTCCTGCGATCTGATACAGCCATTTTAAACAACATTTGAAAGCTGGAAAAATTAGGCAAAGACAATAAAAATGCTGCTAAATATCCACATGTCGATAGATTACACGTCACAGATGAGTTTATATCGCAACATGATGGATCAAACAATGCGAGCTCTTTTTAGAGCTTTTTTTCTAGTGGAGTATCTGAAAAAGTTGCGTGCAACTTTGTTTTTGTGAAAAATTGCACAGAAATTAGGTTGCAGGCAACGTGCAAGTTGCGTGAATGTTGCACCGTATAAAACCAGCTGTAGTCGTCAGCAGTGTTGGCATTTTTGGGTAAAGTATTCCTAAAAGTGTGCTATCAGAACCTCGACAAGACCACCTCAGTCTGCACAGGGGGATTCAGCTGTGTGACCTGTGTGCAGGTACGGGTATGAGACAGATTTACCCTCGGAGGAGGAGCACAAGGAGGAGCCGATGGAGAGGAGGTCCAGCCTAACTGAGCTGGGCATCAAAATCACCTCGCTCCTTATGCCAGCCAAGACGTTAGTCATGCATTTTGCTGTTTCTGTCGCGCCTTTGAACTTTGAGCACAGATCTTCTGTCGTCTGTTTTGCTTTGGGCTGAAGAAGCAGCTAGCCTGAGGGAGAACTCACCTTCTAATTTCATTCCAATCAAAAAAAAAATGCTAATCAACTGCTTGTTGTTAATTACTTGCTAAAAAACCAGTGTTTTGTCTGTACAGCTTCATTTTGGGGCAAATGGTGACAGTACAGCACAGCTGTGGGATTTCAAGTGTTACAAACTGTAAAGTTGGTAATTTGGCCAGAGCCAGTTTATGAGGAGCCTGGCCACTTCCTATTTCCCCCGTTATATCAAAAAACATGACTGCAAGCAAGCAAGTCCTCAATGAATGGGTGTAAGTGGAGCTAAACGGCTAAAACTGAAAAGTTAAAATAGTTTTTAATCACTTTCCCAGAACTTTCCTTTCATTTTAGAAAGTAGAAGGATGTGTTTCACTAAAAAAGCAAAGAAAACTCACCTGTATTTCCTTTTTTTCTACAGCAAACGGGTTTTGGGCAACAGGACACTAACATTACTGCTACTGAGTGCTGATTGGTTGGCGAGCGTAGCAGCTCATTGGCTGTTCACGCTCACTGACGTCATGAATGCACATGAGGCGCTGTTTTAAACCCCTATAACTCGAGTTTAAAAGCTCTTAAAAATACAACAGCAGTGTTAAAATGTTTTATGCTGCTCCGTGTTCAGGACCTGAATGTATTCTTTTACATTAGAAATGTTTCAGCATTTATAAACTATGATTTTGCTCAAATGCTCCATCTTAACCCATTCATTTTGGACTCGGGAGCGCCCTCTAGCGTCTGAGAAACCTGGAAGACAGTACAGAGTGGTAATTCTCCTCTCTACAAGTTCTCTGATTTGGCTTTGCATTTTTATCCAGTTTCATTTCAAATATACTTGGCACCACCTACAGGAAGTCACATGCAAATGCACTTGGGTTCCACAGTAATACACTGCAGTCCTGTTGGGTATTTCTCCAAAGTGGTGGTGTTGATGGCTCTCCAGGCCAGTCAGTGGACTTGCAGTGAGAAATACCCACAGTCCTTTAACGAGTGTTCATCTTTGTTCTTTATGAATGTTGCTAACAGCTTTCTTTCAGTCCTCATGTTTGAATGTTGGATGTTTTTCTCTTCAGTTCTCTGAAACATGAACTGTGTTCTTCTTTCAGGCCTTTCTCCATGCTGACTTGGTTGAGTATTGGCTGTATTGCTGTGTGTTGCCTCTGCTCAGTGTGCTACAGCGGCTGGTAGAGTTGCCTTTTTACACTGATCTTTCGACGTAGCTACTGGGCTACTGAGTGGTACAGCAGTCTAAGTGTCATTTATAGATCACAGATTTATTTCTGGATGACGCCACAGCCATCCGGGATTCCAAGAGAGCATAACTGTTCTCTTTATTTGGGTGGATAGGTGGGGCCTTCTTCCCCCATCACTCAGCGCAATGCTAGGTAATGACATAGCAGAAGTAGCGGTTAGCCTTCTCCTCCAATCACGTTGAGCTGTCCAGTGACGTTGCGTTGGTGGCAGCTTGAAAAGATGCAGTGTAGCTTTGTGTCTCGGAGGCTTGGTAGCCAAGGCACGTTTATTTATATAGCATTTTTTAAACACTACTGTCATTCAAAGTGCTTTACAAATGAAAACATGCAGAGTTGTTAAAAAAAAAAGAAAAAGTAAAAAAAGCACAAATAGAAAAAACTAGTGTGCCATACTGCAGACCAGCCTCATCAATTTGAGAGATGATGCATACAGTCAGGATTGGATGAGCACTGTAGGGATTCCTGGTGGTTGTATGATGTATTTGTGTGCGTGCCTTGATGTTGGATGATGCCATACTGCAGACCAGCCTCATCAATTTGAGAGAATTTCACCACTTTATACAAATTTCATGTTTTCATTCAATCTGGTGGGTCTGGACTACCCCTTTAAAGGGGAATTCCTGTTTTTTCCAAATTTGTATACACACCAATCAGGCATAACATTCTGACCACCTCCTTGTTTCTACGCTCATTGTCCATTTTATCAGCTCCACTTACTATATAGGTGCACTTTGTAGTTCTACAGTTACAGACTGTAGTCCATCTGTTTCTCTGATACTTTGTTAGCCCCCTTTTACCCTGTTCTTCAGTGCTCAGGACCCCCATGGACCCTCACAGAGCAAGTCCTATTTGGGTGGTGGATCATTCTCAGCACTGCAGTAACACTGATGTGGTGGTGGTGTGTTAGTGTGTGTTGTGCTGGTCTGAGTGGATCAGACACAGCAGTGCTGCTGGAGTTTTTAAACACCTCAGTGTCACTGCTGGACTGAGAATAGTCCACCAACCAAAAATATCCAGCCAACAGCCTCCTGTGGGCAGTATCCTGTGACCACTAATGAAGGACTAGAGGATGACCAACACAAACTGTGCAGCAGCAGATGAGCTATCGTCTCTGACTTTACATCTACAAGGTGGACTGACAAGGTCGGAGTGTCTAATAGAGTGGACAGTGATGTATAAAAACTCCAGCAGCACTGCTGTGTCTGATCCACTCAGACCAGCGCAACACACACTGACACACCACCACCACATCAGTGTTACTGCAGTGCTGAGAATGATCCACCACCCAAATAGGACTTGCTCTGTGAGGGTCCATGGGGGTCCTGAGCACTGAAGAACAGGGTAAAAGGGGGCTAACAAAGTATCAGAGAAACAGATGGACTACAGTCTGTAACTGTAGAACTACAAAGTGCACCTATATAGTAAGTGGAGCTGATAAAATGGACAATGAGCGTAGAAACAAGGAGGTGGTCATAATGTTATGCCTGATCGGTGTATATTTGCTCATCCTGAGCCAAATCAAAAATATTGACATGATCTGGATGGGGGTTGTGGATCAGTGTAGACTGGAATCTTCTACCCAGCGCCGATGAAGAAGAATAAATGCCTTGCTTTCTCTGTTGCAGACCAAGCTGACCTGTCCTGCTCTGAGCATAACAACTAAAACCTGTTGCCTCTTCCATTCTGCTTCCTAGAGATGTTTGGTTTTTCATGTCATTGTACTCATTTCATCTTTTTCCTCTTTTATCACTCAGTTCAAACAGCCCAAGTCCTACTACAGAACAGGCCACACCTTGCCTGGTTGAGACGCGGCCTGCTGCGGCTACCAGGAGCCCCTGGGCGTGGGTGGCCATGCTGGTGGTCTTGGCTGGTCTCCTGGCCCTGTTGGCTAGCCTGGTGATACAGCCAGCTGTGGACGCAGCCCCTGTGGGCACCGGGGACTCCTGGATGACCATCCAGCAGCTTCTGTGGCCCTACACGGGGCTCCGGCACAACGGGCAGCCCCCCGTGTGAAAGCGGGGGCAGCCGGTGGCTCGGAACCATCAGCTCCCCCTAGTGGACCGGAGGCTGGGAGATCTGTATTTGAAGGATATGGATTTGAAGCACTTTTAAGTCAACTACAGGAACTGTGTGGAGAATTGCTGCCAAAGTACTCTACAGAACTATTCAACTCAGCCTGAGCTCTTTAATCATCGGTGGTAATGACAGATGTGGGTTCTCAAGAAGCTGCTGACAGCCTGCCTGCTAATGACATCACGGTCCCATGCGGTTGAGCAGAAATGGGCATTTATTGGACACATTTATTGGACATGGCATATTATTTTGCACATGCTTTCCAGACACCAACTTCACAGCTGTATCGGCCAATCATGTTATGGAACAGGATGTGTGCATTGAGCTGTCTGCACTGAACTCATGTGCCCTTTAAAGGTTTATGGACGCAGAATGACCCTCCCGGAGAAGCTGCCTTTTTAACTTTTCTTTTACGTTCAGGAGGGCAAACTGATGCTTTTACCGACAGTTGAAGGAGTAACGAGCTGCCGTTTTAAAACGATCTGTTTGTAAACTGTAACTTATTATTTTAAAGTTTTATTGCTCTAGACTGTGAATATCTACAAGCTGTTTTTCTTTTATTAATCTTTTGTTTCTCACACAGATGGTTTCTCTTTTCTTTTTTTTTTTTTTCCCATGATGTTCTCGCTTTGGTGTGCACTGTTATGAGTTCAAACACTTTTGTATGTTCCAAAGATGGGGAGAGGAAAAAATGACACAATAAAGTGACTGATCCAGTTGCGATCACAACTCGCTGCAAAAAGCTAGATCTGATGCAACGTGTTGGTTTTCAGAGGTCAGTGCTCCAGTTGTGGGTTTGTGCCTTTTTCATGAACTCTTTCACTGCATAGGAAATGTCAGTGAACATGTCATTGACACCAAGTCGTTCTCAAAACTTTCTGATCGACATTCGTACTGTTTGGTATGACCTTTGCTGTCATCTGTAGGCAGCCGTTTGTGCTGTTCTGAAGGTGCCATTTCAGGAAAGATGTGGTCTGTATTAAATTTTTTTTGAGTGTTAAGTGATTAAAAAGGAAAACTAATGGGAGGATTATTAATCGCAGAAGTAAACTACAACACATTTCATAGAGTTGCGTAATTCAGTTGGCAAGATGTTAGTCATTGATGTGAAATGGTTCATTGACTTGGATTTCTCTACAGTGGTGCTGATGGGAACCTGGAGCCGCATTACAGAAGATTCTTAAGTCTGAGATCTGCTTTGTTGTCATGGCAACCTCAGTTAAGTTAGGACAGAAGCCATTACAGAACAACAGCTCTTAAGTCTATAATCTTATTTCTAGATAAGAAATATTATATATAACTGCTGTTATTTTGCCATAACAGCACATTTTTTTTTCCGCAAACACTGTCACTCTGCTGAGATGCTGTTGCTAGGCAACGACTTTGATAGCTGTAGGAGACGCTCAAGCCATTTGAACGTTTTTACTTCTTACTTTGCCACAAACAGAAAATGGACACTTTTTGCGATCTCCTGATGATAGGGCCAACGCTTAGACGGTTGCGCCACTCGGGAGCTGAAAATGGACACTTTTAAGGTCACATTTGACCGACAGATCAACAAAAACAATGAGATTTAGACTGATGTTAAAATGGGTCACTGTGTCCACCTGATAAAATGTGAATGTTGTTCACCTATTTTCAGCAGCAGTTTGAGCTCAGAATTTGTCATATGAACTAAATATTTTAATATTACACTTTTTTACTTAGCAGTTTGTACAAAAGAGCTGAAAGAAATCATATAAAGCACAAGTTTACTGTGAGACATCTATTTGGTCATACATGTTATATGTTGTTTTTGGCTATGTTTGCAACATTTCAGTAGTGATGGGCTGAATATATATATATATATATATATATATATATATATATATATATATATATACACGAATGAAATGTTTTAATATTCAGCACATTTGACTGACAGCCGATTTGGTCAGACTCCGAAGATGAGGCTACACTCAATTCCCAAACTGTCATCACCACTGAGCAGCTTTTCAGTCGGCAGCTGTGACAGAAGAACAGCTAAACAACCTGGAATCAGCCAGAAATGAACCCAACACCATTCGCCAAACTAAACGGGCTGTAAGATGCTTTACAGACTGGCTGGAACAAAACAACATTAATACTGATCTGGCAAAAACTGACAAAACTGAGCTAAACTTGATATTGCGGCAGTTTTACGGCTCAGTCTGTACTTCAAGAGGCGAGGCTTACAGCAGACTGTGCAGCGAGTGGGCGGAGCTCGTTACTCTGACGTAGCAACAAGCTGCTTGTTAAGGAACTATAATTTGGTGAAGGAACTGCGAACATTAAAACATATTAAACGCCGCGTTCACAGCCCAGTTTATTAATTTATTACTTTATTTATTTAACTGTTGTATAAAAGCAATAGAACACTCGAGGTCGTGTTATTTGATGATAACACACTCCCTTGTGTTCTATTGCTTAAAATATATATATATATATATATATATATATATATATAGCTCAACAGATGTTTTGTAATTACCTTTTACAGTCATATGCAAACACAAACATGTTTACATGTTTTGTTGATTTTCTAAGTGAAAACACATCCTCTACAGAGAACACAAAGATGGCATGTTTCAGCAAATTGTTAGTGCACAGTTAAATTTTTATTTATTTATAAAATTTATTATAAATTTTATTCATGTTTAACATATTGGAAAATCATAAAATAAAAGGTCATAACTTTAGCACAGGCCACATTTTATGTTTTTTCTCCCAATAAAAAAGTTAATAAAGAGAATGTGTTCACTTAATTTCACTTCAAATCAATAAAACATGTAACTTGATGAGGGGCACCCAAACTCCCACCCCACTCCTTACCACTGTACAGTGCGTATCAGTTTATCAGTTTAATTAAAAACTACTAATATAGTTAACAGTGAGTAAAAGTCAGGAAAGAAAACTGCTGAATTTGCATAAAATGAACTGAACGCTAACAGCATTCGTTGTTAGCAATGTAGCGTTAGCATTGTGGGCTGAAATATTCCTCTTCATGTGAAAGTGAGCACGCGGGTGGCGTACAGCAGTCTCTGCACTGTGTGGATGTACAGGTGATGGGAGTGGCCGACTCTGGCCCGCCCCTCAGGGCTCATGCTGTCTCTGAGCATGTGCAGGAAGGTGGAGTGGAACTCGGTTCCCTCAGCCAGCTCCGGTGAGAACTCGTCGCTCCTTTCTGTCATTTTCAAACGCTGAGTCCTCTGAGCTCCTAGCAGGTATAGAGACCACGCCTTCTTTGGCGCAAGCCCCGCCTCCAGATGCTCACACACCTGTGATGGGGCAGCGGCACAAATACTTTCACAATTCAGTGAAGTTACTAACCATTCATACTAACTAAAACTAACTGAAGCTAAATGAAAATAAAAAATTCACATTTATTAAAGTGACACAAAATAAGCCCATATTATTTGCATACAGATCAGTGGCTTGGCTAACAGTCAGGACTGGATGAGCACAGTAGGGATTCCTGGTGGTTGTATGATGTATTTGTGTGCGTGCCTTGATGTTGGATGATGCCATACTGCAGACCAGCCTCATCAATTTGAGAGAATTTCACCACTTTATACAAATTTCATGTTTTCATTCAATCTGGTGGGTCTGGACTACCCCTTTAAAGGGGAAATCCTGTTTTTTTCCAAATTTGTATACACACCAATCAGGCATAACATTCTGACCACCTCCTTGTTTCTACATTCATTGTCCATTTTATCAGCTCCACTTACTATATAGGTGCACTTTGTAGTTCTACAGTTACAGACTGTAGTCCATCTGTTTCTCTGCATACTTTGTTAGCCCCCTTTTACCCTGTTCTTCAGTGGTCAGGACCCCCATGGACCCTCACAGAGCAGGTACTATTTGGGTGGTGGGTCATTCTCAGCACTGCAGTAACACTGATGTGGTGGTGGTGTGTTAGTGTGTGTTGCGCTGGTCTGAGTGGATCAGACACAGCAGTGCTGCTGGAGTTTTTAAACACCTCAGTGTCACTGCTGGACTGAGAATAGTCCACCAACCAAAAATATCCAGCCAACAGCATCCTGTGGGCAGCATCCTGTGACCACTGATGAAGGACTAGAGGATGACCAACACAAACTGTGCAGCAGCAGATGAGCTATCGTCTCCGACTTTACATCTACAAGGTGGACTGACAAGGTAGGAGTGTCTAATAGAGTGGACAGTGAGTGGACTCCAGCAGCACTGCTGTGTCTGATCCACTCGTACCAGCACAACTCACACTAACACACCACTACCACATCAGTGTTACTGCAATGCTGAGAATGATCCACCACCTAAATGGAAGTGGAAGAGTCAGTAAGCTTTTCTACAATTAACCATTTTACGTCAACCCACTCTGAAGGACGTGGTTTACGTCACAACCCCTGAATTATGCAGAAATTTTGAAAAATCAGTGGAATTTCCTTTTGAAAGGAACCATTAACTACATGACATTAAAATTAATAATGTCAATTATTTTAGTCAAATCGAACTACAGTCATAAATAGCTGATTTCTATCTGTGGAATGCAAGATGTGAGCCTTAAGAAACGTATGCCTGTGTGTGAGCAGGTGAGCTGCACCTGAAGAACAAGATGCTCCTGTCCACACTGCGCGTTCCACTTGCTCCAAGAGAAGGCAAAGGCTGAGGACACCAGGGCCATTTGCTCATATACTGCATGCTCTATCAATGGATCCTAAATAGACAATTTGAACCAGCTTAGCCTAACAAGCCTATCATAACCATGAGCAATGAGCATCTGACAACAGTAAAAGACTTTAATAGGAAAATCAAACACAAACACGTTAATGTGATTACCTTGGCATTGACAACGACATACTTGTCTGAGTACTCATTAACAAATATGTTGAGTCCGGCACGCCTCATGGCCGTCTGTAGAGCGGAGAAGCTCATCCATTTGCCCAGTAAATGTGCCAGTTCATGAACCTCGTCCATCTGAAGCATGCACTGGCTGCCCTGACGTAGAAAAACAGCTTTGTCTCAAATTTAATTAACATTTCAAGGCAGTTTCAAGCTAAATGCGTGTGTATTGTTTCACTACGATGCTGCTGCTCCCTGTCTATGAACGAGGAGTATAAATTGGGGCTGTATGATAAATGTATATATTTATTTTGTTAAGGAAATATGAGTTTTTGCGATAAACATGTTGTTAAGGCGGGCGGCACGGTGGCGCAGTGGGTAGCGCTGTCGCCTCACAGCAAGAAGGGCCTGGGTTCGATTCCCGGCCGGGTGACCAGGGTCGTTTCTGTGTGGAGTTTGCATGTTCTCCCCGTGTCTGTGTGGGTTTCCTCCAGGTACTCTGGTTTCCTCCCACAGTCCAAAAACATGCAGTCAGGCTGATTGGACATGCTGAATTGCCCCTAGGTGTGAGTGTGTGTGGATGTATATGTCTGTTTGTCTGCCCTGTGATGGGCTGGCGACCTGTCCAGGGTGTATCCTGCCTTCTGCCCGATGACAGCTGGGATAGGCTCCAGCACCCCACCGCGACCCGGAAGGATAAGCGGTTTAGATGATGGATGGATGGATGTTGTTAAGGCTGCAATGACTGCAAATGACGTACTGAGGTTGATGGGAATGTAGCATTCGAAGCCCAACAAATGTTGTCCTCCACTGAGCCTGAACCGTCAAGTAACTTGACCGTTTATCTAAACGGCCAGTCACAAAGTACACACATGCACAGTGTGTGCTTTGTGACTAGCTAATCTATCTAGTGTGCAAACACTAACAGAAAAAGCTGTTCAGGGAACCCTGACTGTTTTTAGACTGATGCGCCTCACTGAACTCACGCACATTTCACAGGCTACAAATTCTCCACAAGGGGGCACCATTAGCAGCCATATAGACACTAGCTGTGTCCCAATTCAGGGGCTGCATCCTTCAGAGGCTGCATTTGAAGGCCGATTGCATCACAGCGGCTAGGCTATCTCAGTTCGAAGGCTCCCTCATATGCGGCCGAGAAATGTGTCCTTCTTTTCCATGGCAACCAAGGACCTGATGAACCATCACGCCTACTTAGATCACAAGGTGCTGCTCACTGTTAGTACCTAGAATTTATAAACTTACATCAGGGGGGGAGAGCCTTCTCATACAAAGCCCCCCAGCTTTGGAGTAATCTTCCAGTCAGTGTTCGGGACTCAGACACAGCCTCAGTGTTTAAGTCTAGTCTAAAAACTTGTTTAGTGGAGCTTTTGGTAATTAGTTTTCCCTGTTAGATAAAAGGTGTAGATCTGGGGGTTCATGGTCATAGAGTATTATGGTAATCTGGGAGTGTTGGTGCTGTCGTCCCGCTGCTCTCATGTGTTCACTCAAGTTTGCTGACGGTGGAGCAGAGGGGCGCCGATATCTCAGGGAGCCTCATGTCTCTGTTGCCTTTCTGGTTTCTCCCTTTTAGTAAAGGCCTGCAGTAACTAGACCTGCTGGAGTCTCTGCTGCTCTGTTAACACTGTAATCTGTGATCAGTCACTCTGTACAGAACTGACTCTCTGTGTTTTCCTTTCTTTGCTGAGTTGATCTGCTGCCCATCCTGTGCGTCTGATGCTGTTGCTTCTTCTGCCTTGATCAGGTGTCACTGCTCGCCAGCCCCCTGGACCGGCTTGACCACCATTGAGCTTCATGCTGTACAACGCTGTGCAAACCTCACCCTCATGAACTGACCCTCCTGCTGCTGCTGCATAAACTAAAACTAATCAAATTAACCATTGCTCCACCCGTTTTTCCCCGTTTGGTACTATAAGACTTTATACTAACACTGTTTGCTATCCGGTGTCAACCAGAGGAGGATGGGTTCCCTTTCTGAGTCTTGGTTCTTCTCAAGGTTTCTTCCTCTTGCTCTTGGGGAGTTTTTCCTTGCCACTGTCGCCACTGGCGACGCTCATGGGGGCTCGGACCTGGATTTTTCTGTAAAGCTGCTTTGTGACACCTGTTGTAAAAAGCGCTATATAAATAAACTTTGCTTGCTTGCTTGATCTAACAGGTGGATCCTTCACCAGCCAATATAATGTGTGCCGGTGAGGATTCGAGAACATGGTGGCGTCAGCAGAGGAGCGAAGAGCAAACGGAGAGATTTATAAGACTGTGGGGGATCTCCAGCTCTAATAAATGAAAAAATAAAACTAAAATCAGAGTTTCTGGCTCTGTCTTTAAAGAACTTTAAAAGAACTTGACAGGAGCAGCGTTTCATGATGCAGCCCAAAGGGCGGGAACCGCAGTGCTGTTATGCAAACTCCCATTTCGGTTCAGCCTTTGCGGGTCTACACAGCCTTCGAATGACACTCCTTCGTAGACTGCGTCCTTTGAAGGATGCAGCACCTGAATTGGGACACACCTTTTGTGTCCGTGTTCGGCCTTAGAGCGAACAAAAACAGGCTTATAATTCTAATGTAAGTAGCTATTAGTATTTCATTATTTTTATTTTGCACAATATTGAACAGAGCTTTTCTAATTTTGCTTTTTTTTACTATTGGCTTAAAAAAGAGGTTACTTAAATTTCTGTTTACACAGCAAAATAGAATAAAAGAAAGAAAGAAAGTATGAATCTGTACTTGTGGTACGTCCCACCAGAGGCACACTGTTCTAAGTAATTCTAGTAATTTGTCACTGATATTGTCACCATGATATCCAACAGCTTTATTGAACTTTGCATTTTATGTCCATATTGTGCAGCCCTGATATCAATACACACAAAAGCTGACAATTAAGAAAAGTCAGTAGCTATCACCAGCTGTGATTATCTCATTTGTGTTATAATGTCTGTGGCAGGCATAATAACTTTAATTTTTTATTTACTAGGTTAGGGTTTTTCATGGTTGAAGCTTTCCCCTTAATTTCACAGTTAGAATGAGTGCTGTAATGTGAGTGTTCTGGCTGTCGGTCAGTCTAAAACAACACAGCAGACAGCATTTTACAATGTACAGTACAATAAGCTACTCCTGCAGTCTGAGTGAGACTTGCCTTGACCGTGATGCTGACTTCAGTGAGAGCTGTAGTGATGGTCAGCAGGGCAGAGTCCTGGCCCAGCGGCCTCAGCTCCCAAGACTGGAAGGGCAGATTCGCGTACGTCTCCTGCAGAAGAGTGAAGGCGCAGAAGGATTCCATCTTAAAGGAGACGCTGCGAGCCTCGGCGTTGTACGACGTCTCTGTAATGCAGTCTGTCCGCCAGTGTTGGCCTACAACCAATCCAGAATGCGCAGAGGAGAGGTATAAATTTAGGAAAAGTGATATGAAGTTAGGAAGTTACAGTTTTTATTTTTAATAGGAAATTATTAAAATGTTATCTACATTTAAAAGAAAACATATGCAAAACCGTCCTCTAAGCACCACATATTAAAAATGTACAAAAAAAAAACAGTCAGAAAATGCATGGATGGCCATAAGGCGCTGTAGTTTACTATTCATACTCTTACTCACACAGTGTATATCCAAAAGTATCCGGACAGCCCTTCTGATTAGTGAATTCAGCTACTTTAAAACAGAACTGCACCAGTTTTTCAAAATTCATAATTCAATCGAGATGCAGAGTCATTCAGAGTGGTTTTGTATGAAATGGTTCATTTTAGAGAAATTTCTTTACAGTGGTGGTGATAGGAACCAGGGGTCGCCATGACTACAACACAAATATAGCCATTTTATTTACTATGCAAAACCACCAGTGAACCTACACGAGTCTTCTGAAATTTCATATGGAATGTTGATGACAGTAAAATTGTAATAATTCTGAAAATATGTTTCCTATGAGGACAATTTTGCCTTACAAAGTCCTGCATGAACGTCTCTGCCTTTAATATATTAAAGAAAATCTGGTGTCAAAACTAGCTTAATACAATGTCTCATGCATCAGGCAACATATTCATAACAATTTTGTGTAATACCTTTCTGTGATGTAGCTTTTAGAGGCATTAAACTCCAGACGTCTGGTTCCTATCACTGTGAACAATTCTCTAGAATGGAGAATTTCACACTAAACCAGTCTCAATGACTTTGTTCACATCTTAACCATTTATTTATGCAGAAAACTAAATAATCCCCCTTTAAAATCTTAGCAGGATATAATCCAGATACAAGTCGCATGGAATGACCAGGTGTAAATGGGGCCTATGTGACTTAGATGTAGCATCAGTCAGTTACCGACAGGGTCCCAACGGGCCACCTGTGGCTCCTCCAGGAAGACCACAGTATCAGGCAGGGCTACAGTGACCCCTACAGGAGGGAACTGTGTGTTGTTTTCATCCAGCTTCCCCGAGACCGAGCTGTGCACCTGCGAGTGCTCCGAGGGATACGGGAAGACCTGCAGACCTGTGTCTAGTAACTGAAAAGAAAACACACACATGCACACAGATTCATCATCCAGATGTCCTGAATCATCTCATGAAGCTGCCTTCCTGATGTCTGACCTTTACCTCTCTCATCTCCCAGCCGCTGACCGTGTGAGACTGTGGTGGTAGGCGAAAGACGTTGAAGTAGAAGACTCCGCCTAGAGGCGTGTACTGCTGCAGATCCACTACATGGACCTCCGTGCTGTCAATCACGGGCTCTACTACAGCGGGGGTGGAGTCAGCCTCATCTGGTGAGTATTAAGGGCTTCAAGTTGCATCCAAAAGCCACAACATGATCATTTCCATCAAAAACATACCACTCAGCACTGAACGCCTGCAGCTCTGTAACCTCACAAGGGTGACATTCTCTCTCAGTCCAAACTGAGTGTGTTTTTAAGCTTATGAAATGAAGTCTTAGATATCTAATGAAAGGAAACTCTTGCTCTTTGCCAGAGGAGGCTCACCAATGTCAACGTTTTCCTAATCTCGCTAATGTATTCTGTGGATTCCAACCTGTTCCTTCTCCAGATGAGGCGACTCCTTCCATCACGGTCTCTATCTGACCTTCTTCTCCCTCCTGCTTTTCTTTGAGTGAAGAGCTCTTCCTCTCCTCCTTAGCAGAACGCACGCTGATAGCACTCTGAGAAACACACACAAATGCAGGGTCGGGAGGGTTACTTATATATAATAACGTCTTACTGATTACATGTCAAAAATGTAGTATGTAGCTAATCTAAAGGATTATTATATTAATGTAACATAATCTGATCACTTTCCAATATTTTTGAATTACTTTTTAAGGCCATATTAACTAAATTTCACCTCTATAAACAAGGAAACGCACTGTTTTATAAGAAATATAATATATGTGAGGCATCTTTTTAATTTCATCTGTGTCATCGTCAATCTGAGGTTGAAATAATAATAAATCTTAAAATTTTATTCACTTATTTTTGTCCTTTCATTGATTTTTCCTCTCTTTCTGAAATTGTTTATTATTTTAAAAAGGTTTCATTTAAAAAAGCTATAGCCTTTTTATTGCTAAACTACCGTTTGTCTCGTGCCAACTTGTTGCAAACCTCAAAAAAACTAAATATTATGATACATATCATGTATCATGATGTTAGATTGACATATCGTCCATCCTTAGTACTATTCATTATATTCAGGCCACACACTCTACCTTCTTACGCTCAGATTTAAGTGACCGGAGCTCATCCTCTGCTTGTTCTGCACTCCCCCTCCCCTCCTCCTTTTCATCCTCCAGTACTTTGGGGGTCTCTGCCAGAGTGGTCTCCTCATTCACTTCATCCCTAGCAGGCTTTCTCCTCTGGGCTTGAGCCTTTTGGCTCAGGTGGGACAGGTGGTCATAGTGTGTGTGCAGGATCCTCACACCGATATCACTCATGGCCAGCTGCTTGGGCAGCTCAAAGCCCAGCCCCACCTCCTTGAACTGGTATCCTTTAAACCTGTATTAGAAAAGCACACGGGGTACAGTGCTGGCCCAGTTATTAGTTGGTCAACACTGGACTGTAAAAAAGTCATCTTTTTTTTATAATTATAATAAAACTACACCGATTTTTACGTGAACTCCAACTTCTTTTTAAGTTAACTCAAACGTCTAATCAATCATCCTGACATCAGAAGGTGAGTTTGAACCCCGGTGATGCCACAGCCATCCTTAAGTGGGAGCTCAAGAGGAGAAAATGCCTGGGGGGGACTGTGTGATAGAAGAAGTCCCAGCTAGTGAGGAAACTGAGTAGAAGTTAGATATTGTTTATAAGCAAAATTAGAAAATGTGAAATAGGGGAATTAAGCTGTTCTCAAGTTAAGTTAACTCAGGAAAAGCTATCTAATCAGTTACTTTATTATTTCAAAGCAGCACTATGTAAGATTTTTTGTTAAAACTGAAAGAAGTAGCTTAACTGAGTCAGGAGAATAAAAACAGGCAAAAGTGTGCGCTGCTGCGAGTCGCCCTGTAAGGCCTGAAATAAACATTTAAAAGTCAGAGGCGTCAGGTCGGGAGTTTTTCACACCACGCCGTGCGTCTTTACATAATAACGTCACATGCAAAGACCCAAAAAGAAGGTCTTGCTTGATGTTTAGGCCTCAAATGATCTCAAGATTAACATACTACCGATGAAGATGTGATGGCAATAGTAGATAATTCACTCACATCCTCAGAAGACGCTCCTTCACCAAGTTTAGACTGAGTTCTCTTTGAATTCTCTTTCAATCATCAGATTCATCCACTCGGGGAAGGGGGCTGAAACACGAATCATGTTACAAAATGTTCTTCTGCACATTGAGTGCAGTTACACATTTCCACCAGAGAGGTTGCCAAATCCCCCAAATGTATCAGTATTGGTTTCTTGCATCTTATATTGCACGCAGTTACACAATTCCACCAAAACTCTTCAGTACATCTTAAAATCTACTTTAAAGTCTCTTCATATAACATGATCCTCATATGTTTCATATGAAAATGCTCCGCTATCTTCATCACTACTTTCCAAAACCGCTGTAGCAACTTCAGCAGCTGTAAACTCTCTGAACGCCATTTCACATGAGTCTCTGATGTGGACTGAACGAAGAATGAAGGGTTTCCGGCATGATGGTCAGTCCTTAGTGATTTCCTGAGTGTCCGTTGGTCAGTTTCACACAGAATGTAGACGGACACACGAAGCCGACAGTTCCACATGGTGTATCTCAGCCCCTCTTCATAGGCTCATAACTCCGGATGTGAGTCTCGTATGATCTCGTGATAAGATGGAATGGAAAGGGCGACTCTACACATTCAGGAAGTGTTTGAACTGGATTTCGGCGCTGGATCATCACAAAGATACAGACACAGATATAGAAACATCGGATTTGATGTATGGGTGAGTTTGTGGAGCTCAGAGGGTTAAGCGGAGTTAAATCAAACAGATGGCATAGATGTGCCAGCCAAGAGATTTATGAGGCGAGTATTATAAAAGAAATATGAAAGGAATACTACAACAATTACCAGAGATGATCATTGCAACAGAAGCAACTACCCATTGGCTTCTATTATAAGTGTGTCTTGAGTCAACAGGTTTTCTGTTGTTTTCTAAGATGCACAGATCGATTAAAATTGCTTTCCTTTAAATCTTTGCAAGTAAAAGGGGAAAAAGATCAAATCTTGACTGGTATAAATTAAAATTGAAGACCCACCAACCTTGGGTTTTTGTTGAGGTTAGCCCACAGGCACAGGGTGATACTGTCATCTTGCACTACTGTCTGCATGTTACCCGTCTCAATGTCCGAACAAGCCTTAGCCCACTGAAAAAACAGAGCCAAGCACAGCTCTCAGGCATCAATTCATAGACGAGCTGTCACACTGTTTGGTTGTATGCTGTCTGTTATTGTTGTTTATGTTACAAAGTGATAACACATCCAAACAATCTGTGATCGATCAGCATCTTTACCTTCAGTATCTCCTCAGTGGCCTGCTGGTGTTTGGCATGGATGAGACTCTGGAGAGAGAGAAGTGTGTCCTGATACACCTGAGCCACAGAGGGTTCAGGCTCCTCCCTCAGAAGAAGGTCCAGTTCATCTGTCAGCTAAACAAGGAGAATCAAGCTCTTCACTCAAATAAAGAGAGAAAGAAGACCTCCTGTCTGCAGAATACAGGCTTTGCTTCAATCCAAAAAACATGACGGCTAATTGACAGTATGCAAAATTGTGATTGACATGTCTCCAGCCCATTACAACCGTCTCTAAGCGTTCCTCCGTCAGGCAAAAGACAAACTCCTCAGAACAAACCTGCAGTGAGAACGTGTTACTGAGGAATGTATAATGCCTGACTCAGGATATCCTGATGATCTGGAGGGTGGAGCTGTTTTTATTTCATTCCTGAAGTTAATCATTTTAAATGCAAAGCACCTCATTTTTTACTCACTGTTTAACTCACTCACTCACTCACGTTTATCAGGCTGAAGGTTCTCCACAAGGGGGCGTTAGCACTCAAGTAGCTTTTGGTGCTGCGTAAGAGTGGTGCTTTCCATCAGTGACACTGAATGTCCTTGTTCATTTGTGATCTAAAGATTTTCTGTTGTTTCTCTCTGTGGTTATGTTATGTCGTTAGCTTGATTTTTAGCGTGGTCTAACTAATTATGCATTCGAACTCTCAGGCATCAATTCAGCCCATTACAATCATTTCTAAGCGTTCCTCCGTCAGGCAAAAGACAAACTCCTCAGAACAAACCTGCAGTGAGAATGTGTTACCGAGGAATGTACAATATCCTGATGATCTGGAGGGTGGAGCTGTTTTTATTTCATTCCTGAAGTTAAAAACATTTTGGATTAAACTCTGTGGAAGAACAAACGTGCAGCTCAATGACTAAACTATTCATCAACAGACTTGCTCTAAAATAAGCTACTTTATCTCATTTACTGTTTAGCTAAAAATCACTTTAATATGATGTCAAATGATACAGAGCCATGTTAAGATCAGTTAGCTAGCCAATTAGCTTTTCTCAATTTAGCTGCTGACAGGTAAATTGATAAATGACAAAACCTTATGTAAAGATTAACATACTTAGCACATAACATTACTCCAGTGATAGATTTAGTGTTAGCTCCTTATTAAACATGATAACCTGCCACTGTAACATCAAGTGAATAAACTCTTTCTCTGGATTAATGTAAACATGGTTTCCAGAACCCTTATTTTGGGCTTTAAATCGGCTTTTAATGCACATTTTGTCAGTTCTCAAACATGCATGTCTGCACTGAACATCTTATTAAGCCAGTTCATTTATTAAATGTTTTAAATGTTCTTTTCTATGTGCTTCTAAAATTTCCTTTATGCCACTGAACTTTTTAGTCTGTTACCACAAGTGTTACACATGCTACCACATAGCCTGAGCTAAAGGTTTGATGGATCTATCTATCTATCTATCTATCTATCTATCTATATATCTAACTCACTCACCCACACACTCACTCATGTTTATCAGGCTGAAGGTTCTCCACAAGGGGGAGCTATTAGCACTCAAGTAGCTTCTGGTGCTGCATAAGAGTGGTGCTTTCCATCAGTGACACTGAATGTCCTTGTTCATTTGTGATCTAAAGATTTTCTATTGTTTCTCTCTGTGGTTATGTTATGTCGTTAGCTTGATTTTTAGCGTGGTCTAACTAATTATGCATTCGAACTCTCAGGCATCAATTCAGCCCATTACAACCATTTCTAAGCGTTCCTCCGTCAGGCAAAAGACTCAGAACAGAAACTCCTCAGAACAAACCTGCAGTGAGAATGTGTTACTGAGGAATGTACAATATCCTGATGATCTGGAGGGTGGAGCTGTTTTTATTTCATTCCTGAAGTTAAAAACATTTTGGATTAAACTCTTTGATATTTTGCAGAAAAAAGTGTTTTGCACCAACAAATATGTTTAATGTGATCTGCAAATCTTGTCTAACCAAGCAATAGTTGCTACAAAAGAATGCAATCATAGCCAGAGCATGGGTGCGTTAATTAGATCTCAGATAACGGCATCTATAGCCAGATCTATAGCCGGCATTTACTCACAGCCCACATGCCGCGTGGAATGATGGCACAGGGGAGGACCACATGCAGCTGCCAGAACCCACCCTGTTTACTGTCACTAAAGGGCCGCATCTCAGCCACCTTTAAACCAGCACTGCCAGAACTGACCCACCACTCAAACCCATTAGTTCAAAAACAAACTGTTACAACAGCTTCTCTGTTGGGTGGGACCTCCACTGTCACACATCCTGCTAGACTTAAGGAGAGAAGGCTGGCATGCGCATCCCCCTCTGTGACAACCAGCTGCAGATGGCTGTGGTGTTGGTGGGATTGGCAAATGCTTATCCTATTGCACTACTCTGGTACTCCGGCGTCTGAGTCTACATTTCCAATATAATCCTACATGTCCTAAATGTTTCCTACACTGTGAAAAAGATTTCAATTTAAAGTGACATGAATGATTTAAGTTTACTGAACATCAGATAAGCTTTATTGTTCTATTAACTTACCATTTGATGTTCAATGAACATGAAATTTTAAGCAGACAAATCATTTTAAACTAAATCTGTATTAAACTGCAAACCAGGATATGCAGTAGTGTTCCTAGTACTAGGCTAACTGTGTTCAACTAACTAAAATGATCATTTTAAACCAGCATTATTCTTTTTTTCAAATAACAAACAAAATGTCACACAGACCAAAACATTTTAGGTTGGATTTTTTACAGTGTGCTGAGTCATATATGGCAGAGATGTGAATTAAAACTATGCTTCCCCCACAATCCTGTTAATCCCTGTTTAAACCATAATTGATTGTCACATAGCTCATGGCAGCACTGGCTATCTTTGCCAGAAGTGCCCCAGATCTGTTTTAGCATGTGGAGGCCATATGAGCATTTTGCCAGTGCTGACCATGGGCCAGCAGTGCCATGTCTTTGCCAGAAGTGGCCCACATCTGCATGCTGTAGTCCATTCTCTGAACTATAGATGGCTCCCTTAAAAGATTACCTCATCTATATCATTATGATGCTATTTAAGCAATAGATCACGAGAGGGAGTGTGTTATTGCGAAATAACATCACGGCTGTGATTCGGTCGTAGATCAATGACCAAATTATAGTTCCTTAACAAGCAGCTTGTTGCTACTTCAGAGTAACGAGCTCCGCCCACTCGCTGCACAGCCAGCAGTTCGTTCTCCAGCTCCTCACACTAAATTCCCAAACTGTCATCACCACTGAGCAGCTTTTCAGTCGGCAGTTGTGACAGAAGAACAGCTGAACAACCTGGAATCAGCCAGAAATGAACCCAATACCATTCGCCAAACTAAACGGGCTGTAAGATGCTTTACAGACTGGCTGGAACAAAACAACATTAATACTGATCTGGCAAAAATTGACAAAACTGAGCTAAACTTGATATTGCGGCAGTTTTATGGCTCAGTCTGATTTGGTCAGACTCTGAAGACGAGACACGTTTGGCGAATGGTGTTGGGTTCATTTCTGGCTGATTCCAGGTTGTTCAGCTGTTCTTCTGTCACAACTGCCGACTGAAAAGCTGCTCAGTGGTGATGACAGTTTGGGAATTTAGTGTAGGCTCATCTTGAGAGTCTGACCAAATCGGCTGTCGGTCAAATGTGATCTTTATCCATTTTCTGTTTGTGGCAATGTAAGAAGTAAAAACGTTCCGATGGCTTGAGCGTCTCCTACAGCTGTCAAAGTTGTTGCTTGGCAATGGCGTCTCAGCGGAGTGATACAGTGTTTGTGAAAAAAACGAGAAATAACAGCACAGTTAGAACGCTTCTCAACCAATCAGCTTGAGTGGCCGGAACTAACTGTTGTATAATAATGTGTAAATACTGAGGGCCAATAAGCATTATGCTCTAAGTGAGTGTTAGGAGGTCCCCACTTGTTTTCATTCCACATTGGAAGTTTTGGGCAAAGTATTTAAATGG